>NW_018164641.1:0-11485 GCF_001263595.1 Phalaenopsis equestris | reverse complement strand
ATTAAATAAGGGAATTTGTCGGCCAATACATTGGTTTCGCAGACCAAATGGATGTCATAACTTTCTTTAGTTTATTTGATCGAGCCTCACCTTCAATTCTTGTGTTCATCCTTCGGGATAAATACAGGATTTGAGGTAAAACGCTCTTTCATCTAAACTATGAAAATTATGGGGTCAGTTTGCCTTCATCTTTTTTCAAAATTAATTTTTTTTAAAATGTCCTTCCGAAGCAGGCAACGGGATTTCAATTCCGATGACCGACAGGTTTTTACGGACAAACCCCATACCAAAAATAGTGCCGACAGTCTCACAACATTTCTCTTCCAAAACAGACATTTGATATTTTTCAGTGCTAGTATAAGACCTCCTTTGATGGTATAAGGCATCTACTTTCTCTCCGAGATCAGATATAAGACCTTCCTAACACAAAGTTATGACATTCCTTTATCTTGTCTCTTTAGAATAGGATGTAAGTTGCATAGCATTCCTTTTATAAAATTGATATTCAAAATTTTTGAGTAGTAGTATAAGTCCTCCTTAGATGAAATATGGCATCTACTCTCTCCCTCACTATTGGATGTAAGGCCTTCATGACATGGAGTTATTGCTTTCCTATAAGTTCTCCTTTTGGACAGGATATTATTCTCGTAGCATTCCTTCCCAAGACCGACATGCTGACATCCAACATCCCTGAGTAGTTGTATAAGACCTCCTTCAATGGAATATGACATCTACTCTCTTTCTTGTTATCTGATATAAGACTTTCCTGACACAGAGTTATGAGATTCCTTTAGCTTCTTCTTTGGAATAGGATACAAGTCTCACAACATTTCCTTCCCATGACTGACATTAAACCCTTTTGAGCAGTAGTATAAGACCACCTTAGATGGAATATGGCATCTAATCTCACTCTTGCTATTAGATGTAATACCTTCCTGACACGGAATTATGACAATCTTTTAGTTTTTCTTTGGAATAGGAGGTAGGTCATAAAGCCTTCCTCTTCTAAAACTGACATTTGACAACTTAGAGGAGTGGTCTAAGACCTCCTTCAATAGAGTATGGCATCCACTTTCTTCTCGTTATCGGATATAAGACCTTCCTGATACGGACATATGACATTCCTTTTAGCTACTCTCTTTGGTTATCCTTAAAATTTAAGGACTCCCAATACACAACTATGTTGTGTATTGGAACATGGTTTAAAATGTAAGTCGCATAGCATTCCCAATAAGATGTAAGTCGCATAGCATTCCTCTTCCAAAACTGACATTTGATTTCTTTGAGCGATGATATAAAACCTACTTTAATGGAACATGGTATCCACTCTCTCTCTTGTTACTGGTGTAAGACCTTCTTAACACTGAATTATGGCTTCCCTTTAACTTTTCCTTTGCGACAGGATATTAGTCTCCTAACATTCCTTCTCAAGACCGAAATATTGACATTTAACATTTCTATGTAGTGTTGTAACCTCCTTCAATGGAGTATGACATCCTCTCTCTTTACTATAGGGTGAATGGCTTTCTTGACCCAGAATTTTAGCCTTCCTTTCACTTTTCTTTTGGGATAGGATATAATTCTCACAACATTCCTCTTCAATAACCAATAATAGACACTTTCAGAAATGATATGAGACCTCCTTCAATCGAATATGACAGTCATTCTCTCTCTTACAATTGGATGTAAGACTTTCTTGAGAAGGAATTATGGCTTTCCTATAGTTTACTTTTCCTTATGACTTTTTCATAAATCATGATACTCTTCTCCCCCAAAAACTTTAAAAATTGAATTATAAATGACCTGACATAGTGTTATCATATTCTCCTCTTCAAAACTGGTGACAAATTTAAAATTTAATTTGGGTTATCTAGACCGTTTTGGTCAACGCCAATATGTGCGACATACTTATTCGATATTCTATAGAAATTAGGGGTCCATTTATTGACCTCACTTTTTTCAGTTTCTATTTTGAACAACATTCATGATTGATATTGGGAAACAATCTACCAACATTGACTCAAATTTCACCAAGGGTCCCTAAACCCTAAAATATAGGGTAAAACCCTAATGTACTCTTTAAGCAAAAATTTAGGTAACACTCTAAGGTGGTTACATAAACAATAACAGACCCTGATTTAGGATCATCGTGACCCTATGACAATTATATTGACTTTTTGGTCAACACTAATATCTGATTGGTCAAACTTGGTCAAATGGTCAACCCTAAGGCGTAATTGGCATACTTGGTCAAATTGGTTAACCTTGGACAAAATGGTCTAAATTAATCAAATTTGGTCAAATTGGTCAACCATGGTAAAAAATGGTCGACTTTGGTCAAAATTAGTCAAACTGAACCATTTGGTCAGCTCTGAGACCAAATTAGTCAAACTGAAACATTTGCTCAACCCAAACACCAAATTTGTCAAACTAGGCCATTTGGTCAACCACGATCACTGTATAGTCAATTTGACCATCATGGTCAACCCTTGTCAACATGGTCAAACAAAGCTATAATAACAAATCCAATGACCTTATGACTAACTCAACCATGACATGGTCAAGTAAGTCACAATGCTCAACTTTAGACCTAAATTGGTCAACCATGGTCAAACTTGGTCAACTATATCAATTTTGTCAAAATTTGGTCTTTCAATCTAATTATTTTATTCTCTTAATAATTAATCATTTAATTAATTTGAAAGAGTAAAATTAAATATCATTTGATATAGGATTCAAGTCTAAAATCATAGTTTAAGTTTTTGGCAAGGCAAACCCATGTCAATCTTAAACTCATGCAATACACTTAAACTCTATATTCATCTCTTGAAAAATCAATAATGATCACTTATGCGGGTGGATTTAGTGTGTTAATTCTGTAAATATTTTTCAATATTACAAAATACACATGATAAATACAATAGTAAATAGGCAATTTAATCCCATTATTAAAAACTTTACTGAAAATAGATTTATCTTTTAGAAATCTTTAAACTATCAAATCCCATAAAAAATAATACAAGTCTACGTGTCGCTCAAGTAGTAAAGTGCTCTAATGAAGTCCTAAATGTCGATCCTATAAAGAAGTTGGAAATGCTTATAAGTAAATTCTTAAGATTATAATGCAAACTATAATTTTAAACTACAAAAGTGAAATACAAAATTTGAATCTAGAGTAAATGAGTGAATGCTAAATAAAATGTAGTTAAAAAACTAAGTTAATTAAACTATTTGAAAAAAATAGGTTTTGTGACGAGGAGTTCAAATTTAAGAAAGCATCATTTCCCTTTACAATGAGTATATGGATTGTGAAAAAATTAAAAATCATTTAAAAATATATATATAATTTTTTTTTTTCAAATAAGAGCAATCCTATTCTTTACCCTCTTCCAAGTGCATACAAAACATTGACGAATTTAGACTTTGGTTCCTAGTTCTGTGGTTAGGTTGGGAGGATACCAGTTGTCACTCCAGAGCTCACACTACTCCCTCACCAGAGGGTTAACAATCTTGCATTAGTTTTCAATCAACTGGACTAAATTGGGAATTTTAATCTGTCACCTTAAAATCTCCAATTCTTCATCCAGTAAGCTATATTTCTCTATTTCTTTGCACTCAAGTCCATGGATGACATCCTCTCCCTAGAATAAAATGTTATTCTCCCCATGTTGTAGAATTCATAGCCCTTTCAGAACATATGTTTCTCAACACATTTTAACATTTCAATTGGTCAGGTCGAAAAGTAAATAAAGATCAAAGCTCAAATCATCCAAATAATTGACATTTAAACGTTATAAAATAATATCAAGTCTTCACAAAATCATATCTCAAAGTAAGGAGAAGGATACAGAAGACTACTCAAAATTCATGAGAAAGATATGACAAAACATGGATTTCATATATAAAAAAAATTTTTACAAAACAAAAAAAAAGAACAAAACCTATCTCATAATCCTTTCCAAGAAAAACCCTTAGATATGACAAAACATGGATTTCATATATAAAAAAAAAATTTACAAAACAAAAAAAAGAACAAAACCTATCTCACAATCCTTCCCAAGAAAAACCCTTAAATTTCTCTTTAAGCACTTTACCTACAAACACTCCCAATTCTCTCTTAGAAATGTAATGAAGAAGAAATCTCTCTCCTTCCCTCTCCTCTTACAAACCTTGAAGAAAAACTCCAAGCAATTTACTTTCGCTCTCTCTCTCTCTCTTGCCTTATCCGAAAATTTCTTACTCGCCTCTTACTCATGCTCCCTTTTCTTCTTCCCACGCAAACCTTGAAGAAAAACTCCAAGCAATTTACTTTCTCTCTCTCTCTCTCTTGCCTTATCCGAAAATTCCTCACTCGCCTCTTACTCATGCTCCATTTTCTTCTTCCCACACCACCTCTAAAAAATCTTCACCAAAAATCTCTCCTAACTCCTCTCTCCACCCCTTTTAAAGCCCTAAACTTTCCTCTCATTTATTAGAGGCTACCTCCCTCCAAATAGAATTCAAAATTTCCTCTAAAATTCTGTCCAAAAGTTAACCCTTTCAAATTTAAAAAGACATGTTTATTTATCCAAGAGACATATCCCTCCATTAAAGAACCTTCCAAAGTTTCTAGATACATTGAATCATTCCATGGGCTGTTTAAAAAAAATGACCCTTTCAAAACTTGTGCAAAATTCATCCCAAACATTTTTAATCAGCAAAAAGTCGTCTCTGGTGGCTCTAGCACTGGTTGTAACACTTGAGGTGCCAACTTACTTAAGATTACATTATTCTGGGTGTTGGAGCTTTTGGCACCAAATCTGGCAGTTCAAGCACCAGCTCTCTCTAAGATGGTGCTTTAGGTGCCAGTTCTGGTGCTTTAGGCGCCAATTTTCTGTAAAGTGCCGCTTCAGGCGTCAAAATCTCAAAATTCACTATTTTGGCTCCAAATTTCAACCTTTTTGCTAGTTTTGCTCCCAATGTCTAAAATAGATATACTTGGAACAAAAACATAAAAATAACCTACTTTAAAAGTTTAATATCACAAAAAATAAGCATAAAATGTATACTTAAAACAACATGTTATTTTGGTTTATCAAAATCCCCAAAATTTAAATGTTACTTGTTCTCAAGTGACACTTTACTACATAAAAATATATGACTCAGGATAGAGATTAACTTATAACTTCTATACTCAAGTTTAATAAATAAAAAAGTAAAATTTAAGAAAAACTTCTAATAACTTAGATTCAAACTCTAAGTCTAAGGTACTTAGTAATCAAATTTTAAAATTTTTTGAATCTCTATTCATTTTAAGAAGAACTGTAATTTGAGACTTCAAGAATACTTAGAACATTTATATGAAAAATAATTTCCTAAAAAATTTACTAATAATGTTTTTATTACTCCAATACAAGTTTAGAAAATGTAATAAAGTCTTTTCCTTAAGTTGATTCAAGTGAAACCAATTTTTGATTAGGCATCTCCTTAAGCTTCTCCTCACTCCTTTTTCTTTTTCTTTTTCTCTTCTTTTCTTTTCTTTTTTTTTTCTCCTTTTTTTGTTTTTTAAAGATATTTTTAATCTTTTCTTTCCTTTTTCTTCACGTGATGCTTACTATATCTGAATATTTCCTTTTTCTTCACGTGATGCTTTAATAATCTGAATAACCTTTAATAATTTTAAACTTCACTATCCTCTTCTTAAAATTAAAACTTTTAACCTTTCTTCACTTTATAAATTCATATTAGTTTATGATTTTTCATAATGATTCATTTTTCCCTTCTTACATGAGACTCTAAGATTCTTAATACTTCAAAAATACAATTTCATTTACTTTAAATAGAAACACATTGTCTTATCTTTTCATATCAATTATCTTTAACTTAGAAATGACCTTAATTATTAAAATCTTTTACCTAAATTTCCTGTAATATTTACAAACATAAGTATAGTCATTTAAAGTTAAATCTTAATATCCCAGGTTATGTTAAATTAATTTTAAAAATATAGTTTTTTAAGGACAAATAAAATTTAGTTTACTTCCTTTTAAAAGAAATTTTTATTTCCCCCAAACTTAATTTTTTTAAGTAATTTAAAAATGTTCAATACAAAATTTTGTTGGTGAAAGAAAACTAATAAATGCATTAAAATAAAAACTAACCAGTAGAGGATTTCTGAGTATGAATTTGGGCTCTGACATAGTGCCGGTACTAACTTTAAAAATGCATGCATTCTTTAAATTATTAAATGAAATATAACATATTTTCAAAAATTTTCTTAGTTAAAAACTGAAACAAAAAGTGAGAATACAAAAATGGCAGAAAAAGTAAAATCTAAAATTACTATTTCAATTTAGGTCCACAACACAACAATAAATTTTTTTAATACAATAGTTTTAAAAGACAAAAAATAACAAACAATAAAAATAACAAACAAACATCAATCAAACTAACTCCTAAGATATCAATCTTCATCATCTTCCTCATCATCAAAATCTTATTATTTATCATCAAGATCTTAAGCATAATGAGTGAAGCCAAGAAAGGTGGAAATTCACATTATACTCACCCCTAAGATATCTAACTATAGCCTCCACATAAACTATATCTTGTTGAACTCTCATTTGCTTATGTTCATCAATGTAAGCATTCTTTGCTTCAATTCCTCCAATCACATTCTGTATATTCACGACATTCATTTGTTGAATCATGAGCCGCTTCATAATATTTTCAAGTGATGTGGATCTAGAAGTAGATGCCCCTGCAGTTTTTTGTAGAGGGTTTATCACTACCTCCACTCTTGGACTCAACAAATGATTCAACTCTTTGAACCATAAGCTTTCGAATAGGATTTTGTGGCAGCATGTTTTTCACATTTCTATGGAACTCTACTACTGATTGCTCACATAAAGTGAACATCAGGGCAGGGTAACCCAAACTACTAGCTGTCGCACTACTAGCTTTATTCCAAGCATGATAAACTATAAGAGCACCAACATCTACTGCCTTCATTTTCTAAATGCAAAATTTTAGCACAGCTCTATCCTTCATTACTTCACTCAGGTAATTAGTTGGTAGTAATTTAGTAGAGATGAAGTGGTGTCATCCCTTTGACTGAATAGTCATCATGAAAGCAGAGAAATTAACTTTCTTATTATTTTTAAACTTCCATTCTCCTCTTCTATCAGTAAAAACGGCAATCACTTCATCCAGTGATGAATCAGTCATCACGATTGTAGCATATTCATAATGAAATGCATTCCTCAATCCATAAAATACATTGATCCTTTTCTAGAAAACTCAACTTGCTTGCCTCTCACCAGGATGTGATCATTAGTAGTGAATTACAAGTTGGCATAAAACTTCTAAATCATTGGCACAATTGCTACTGCATTGAAGTAGCAAAACCTCTCCCAATTTCTGGCGACAATCAACCTCTCGATCTTCTCGCCTGGGTTAGCAAATGCTTATTCCTGGTTCAATTTTCTTGATTCTATTTAAGTATTATAACATTGTTGGGCTTTAAAATTGACAAATTTCCTCGAGTCAAAATCTCTTATCAGCTTCCCTCTCTTTACTTGTGGAGCTATTAAAATTTCAATGAAAATCCAAATAAGATCAAAATAAATGACAAAATAAAAAATCTAACTCCCCCAAGTAAAATTATTTGGTAAGGAACTTTTCACCATGTGTTTTCTTCAAGCTTTTTCATAAAAAATCCTAAATTTTTGATCTCCCATAATGTAGAAAAAATCCATGGTGAAAAAAAAATTCTAGGTCAAAGTTAAGCTCTTGCAAAGAAAAGATGAAATCTAGGATCCTTGGTATTTAAAATCTTCTCTAAAATGCACAATGTGAAGCCCTAGGTCACATTTTGGAGGTAGGAGACGACCCAAATAGTAAAAATGGTGTTTTACCCAGCCATTTTGTGGGTTTTTAGGCAATTTGGTATTTTTGGGAATTTGGCGCTTCATGTGCCAATCTAGCACAACAAGCGCCAACTCTCTGTCAACTGGAGCTTCAGGGGCCAATTTTGGCGCTTCAGGCGCTAACGCCTTAATTTTTCTAGATTTTGCTTTTTGAGGAAATCTGCTACATACCTCTTTACATTAACCTTTAATTAAGTCAAATAAGCATTTTGTACTCATAATTAAACACTACTCTAACACCAAACTTTCACTAACAACAAAAAACTCACTTTTAAATATGTAATCCGTGCTATGACAAACGAACAATTTTCTAGCCTACATACATCTAATTCAGTGTCAAAAGCAAACCTAACATCCTAACACTGAATTCTAAACATCAAAATACAAAATAAAAGCATAAATAGAGTTTAAAAATGAAATTAAATTCATTCTAACACATATTAATAACTAAAACAAACAGTACTAAATAAAATGTTTCTTGTATATATTAAGTTTAAACATCTTCTTTGCTCTCATTCTTTTGAATATCTCCCATGGATTTATAGTGAACCTACAAGTTGTAGAAGGGTTGGTAAGGAAATTCATCAGTTGAATCTTCCTCTATACAAGCGTGTTTCTTGAACATATGTACTAAACCATCTTAAATACGTCCACTATGTTCAAAATTTTCGTTCAGGCCCCAATCCAGATGATATAACATTTTAGAAGCATTCCCAATTGCATGCATAAGGTTTTGTACCTATTTCTCTATCTTCTTGATCCTATCTAAAATTATGTTCAAAATGAAGTAAGGCTAAATTTGTGATGAATTTTGGGATGCTTGATCCATCAGCCCATTCATATCTTTCTCATCTCCCATTATAATACAGTTTCAATACAGTTCTAGGTCCATCGGCTTCCAAGGAAGAAGAACTTTCCTCAAACTCTCATAAGGTACTTTCAAATGACTGCATTGTAGGAAAATAATGGATGGATGTCTCAGTCCAGTCGCAAATCCAATGACAATCAAACCCAAAACTGATTTCACAATTATTGCACCAATATCAACAGGTTTTCCAGTTTGAATACAGTAATTTAGAATAACACTCTCCTTAGTTACCGTACTGATTTTCATAGTAAGGATTAATTTTGATGTAATAAATAAATGTCACGCCTTAGATGCAGGATTTAACAATGATGAAGAAAAGTTTACATTTCCATCATCTCTGGCCTCCCAATTTTCATCTTCATCCATAAGGTACTGATAGAGTTCATTCATATTATCTCTTATAGAGGGAAAAATTTTCATAGTGGCAGACGGGAACACTTTCAATCATAAACTTCTTATTTATTTTTGAAGGAGTGAAATACACAGACCTACCTTACACATAGATAATTCCTTGGTTGATTTTATGTAGGTTTGTATAAAACTCTTTCACCATTGGGATAACTACAGTAGAAGTAGTTTCACAAAGCACTTCTTATCCTTTCTGCGCAATATTCTCTTCCACTCTAGTATTTGATGTGTTGAATCCTCGTTTCACAAATCCCCTTTACATGATTATCCTCTTCTCACAAGAACTCGATCATGTAACTTCTATGCATCGAAACTGACAAACTTTCTTCATTTGAAAACTCCAAATCTTGCAGAATATATAGAGTGAGAATTCATCGGAATTAAAAAGTGGTGAATCATCCTTCGTTTTCCCCCTAAAATGGATGTTGGAGTCAGTTTTTGGGAGGTATAAGGATATGGAGAAGAACTCACCAAAAACCAAAATAATTTTCTTTTAAAATTTTTTAAGTCATTTTCATCACTACGGCACTTCAGGTGCCAATTCTGTGGGTTCAGGCACCAGTTCCAAAAAATTTGCCATTTCGATTTTGATCCAATAAATTCTCAATTCTTCTTGAAAATTAGATAAATAAAAATGTTTCTAAATTTTTTCTTAATATCAAATTTCTCAAATACACAAAATCTATAAAAATACAAGTATAAATATATGTATCATATTCCAAAAAAAACATATAAGTAAAATAATCAATGATAAAAATAAGTTGCCTCCCATGAAGCGCTTGATTTAATTTTGTCAGCCCGACATTCCTAGTCTTTATTTTGCGTGACCCAAAGTTACAGTCTCTTTAAAGACTGGTTTTTGACCATCAAAATATCATTTTAATCTATGCCCATTCACTTTAAATATCCTTCTAGTCTTGGGACCTTAAATATTAAAAGATCCATAGGGATACACTTTTACAATTCTGAATGGCCATTTCCACCTAGACTTCAGTTTTCCAGGAAATAATTTCAATCATGTATTGAATAATAAATCTTCCTATCTAGGCTCAAACTCATTTTATATTATCTACCGATCATGTCATTCTTTCATTACAAATCTTAGCATTATTGTAAGATTCATTCCGAATTTCTTCAAGCTCATTCAATTGCAATAATCTTTTCTCACCAGCATCTTTCAAATTGAAATTTAATTCCTTAATTTCCCAATAAGCTTTATGCTCCAATCCTACTGACAAGTTACAAGTCTTCCCGAAAAGTAATCTATATGGAGACATTCCTATAGGTGTTCTATAAGCTTTCTTGTATGTCCATAATGTAGTATTCAATCTAGAAGACCGATCCATTTTATTAGGATTCATAATTTTTTACAAATGTAATTTAATTTATTGATTAGATACTTCTACCAAACCACTAGTATGGGGATGATAAGCAGCTGCAATTTTATGCATAATATTATATTTTTTCACCAACCTTGTGAATGTTGCATTTCTAAAATGAGATCCTCTATCAGTAATGATTATTCTCGGCATTCCATATCTTGTAAATATATTTTTTATTAAAAATTTTGAAACACTCCGAGCATTACATCGATGTAAAGCAATTTCTTCAATCTATTTTGAGTCATAATCCTCTGCAATCAATATATACACCTTTCCAAATGAAGGTATAAATGATCCCAAACAATCCAATCCATATAAATAAAAAATTTGAATTTCCCAATTAAAGTTTAGAGGCATTTCATTTTTTTGAAATATTATCTTCTTTCTACTCCAATCACATGTTTATATATATATATATACATATATATTAACATCTTTAAAAAAAATATGTCAATAAAAGTCAGATTGCAAAATTTTATGAACAGTTCTATCATTACCAAAATATCCTCAAAATTCAGAATCATGGCATTTATGGATAATTTCCTGAATTCTTTATAAGGCACACATCACCTCATTACTAAATCCTTACATTATTTGTACAAATATGGCTCATCCCGAAAATAGGATATTACATCTGGAATGGATTTTTTTTCCTGTTATTTTGTTAGTCCATATGGTATAACACCATTAACAATTTAATTCACAATATTAGCATACAAAAGTATTTCCCATTTTTTTATAGGATAAAGTTGTTCATCAGGAAAAGTTTTATTAACTTATTTTTCCAAATCAAGTGTTTCTTCTTAATCTAGCCTAGATAGATGATCAACAATTTGGATATCAATCCCTTTACTATCGACTAGAACAAAATCAAACTCTTGCATTTGAAGTACCCATCTAATTAATCTTGGTTTCACATC
>NW_018164640.1:1358567-1358955 GCF_001263595.1 Phalaenopsis equestris | reverse complement strand
CTTCACCCACATAATTTTCAAATTGAAAAGTAAATAACATTCACCTTATTCTTAGGGATAATCAAGCCATCAATATTCACTGAGCATCAGGATATTCAGGATGAATTATTAAGTAACATAATAAAGTTTAAATGGACCCAAGGCTTTTTACCAGACATTAAGAAGGTTGCATGGACCTGCTCCCTACTCTTAACCTGGTGAATACCTTAGGGATCTATTAAACTTAATATGTTTTACTTAATAATATTATCCTTAAAATTTAAGAACCCCCCCCAATACACAACATAGAGTTAGGAAGGTTTCCAAAACTTTACTTTTCCAACTCTATATACATAAATGCTCTGACATGCATTTTGAGTTGCAGGTGGTGAAACGAGAAGACTCGCCA
>NW_018164640.1:1343774-1357515 GCF_001263595.1 Phalaenopsis equestris | reverse complement strand
TTATCTAAGATGTAATTAACTATAGGGGCTTGCCCTTATAGGAAGCTTTTCCCGAACCCAGCATAATATAAACCCTATTTAATTCCTTATATTAAATAGGGGAACCTGTCGGCCAATACATTGGTTTCGCAGACCAAACGGATGTCATAACTTTCTTTAGTTTATTTGATCGAGTCTCACCCTCAATTCTTGTGTTCATCCTTCGGGATAGATACAGGATTTGAGGTAAAGCGTTTTTTCATCTAAACTATGAAAATTATGGGGTCAATTTGACTTCATCTTTTTCAAAACTAAAATTTTTTAAAAAAACGTCCTTCCGAAGCGGGCAACGGGATTTCAATTCCGATGACTGACAGCTTCTTACGGGCAAACCCCACACTAAAAATAGTGCTGACAGCTCTCTCTAGAGTTTCACGTGTATGATTTTAACCCTTAGCACTTAGAAGGTTGGAACCAACATGAGGAAGCTTAAAGGGAGTTCCCATGGGACTTGCAAGCCTTAAGGTAGCTTTGGGTGGCTTGGTCTTGATCACGCACATTTGAGCTCACCACAATTCCTCACACATCCTAGCACTACAAATCACTTATTCTTTCTCTTTTTCCCAGCCTCTTTTGAAAACTCATGTGAGTGGTCCGAAGCCCTTAGCCTTTGGCTAGGATGACGAGGACCAACATGTGGAGGATCCAAAATTAGTTATGCCATGGATCTTATAGTCTCAGATGATGGGTTTTCCATGGTTTTCATGGTCACCATGTCCAATCAATTCCAATTCCACTCAAACATCCCTCTTTGGCCTTCCACCTCAAATTTCCCTAAATTTACCAAAATGCCCCTGAAACCCTAAAATTTCAAAAATTTCCCAAACTCGTAATTCTTCATCAAAAATCATATTGGACCACTTCAAATTACCACAATTGCCCAAATACCCCCCAAAATCCTCAAAATTACCAAAATACCCCTACACCACAAAAAAAACCAAAATACCCCCAATGACCTAAAAATTTCTAAAATCCCCAAATTCATTTCAAACTTCACCAAAACCAATTTTAACCACCTATTGTCCCCAATTGCACCCAAAATCCCCTATGTCCACCAAAATTAGCCAAAATTCCCAAATTACTCCTAAATCCCTAAAGTCCCTCAAATCACTCTCAATTTTCACCAAATTCATTTCAAACTCACCCAATTTTAAATTTAAACTAAATATCATCATATTCAAGCCCAATTTAAACCAAATTCAAGCCTAATTCCACCCAATTCTAAACCCTAATTCCAAGCCCAAGTCACAACCCCAAATTGACCCCAAAGCAAAATTACACCAAATTGAGCCATGTGATCATTTCAATTGCACAAAATTAATTTCTTAAATTCATCATGACATTTTTAGGACCAATTTGAGCCTTCAATTGGTTTAGATCCAAGCCTAATTTCAAGCCCAAACCCCAGTTTTAATCCTAATGTAAAATCCAACTCAAATCTTTTATTTTAATCAAACCCTAATTTCCAGATCCCTACTTTAAGCTCTAAGATCATATTCACATCACAAAATCAGACCAAATCTTGTGCCATGGACCAATGGTCCCATGAAATGTGGAAACCCCCCTCATTTAGTTAAGTGACCTATCCATTTCAACACCTGATTAAAACATAAAGCTAATCACCATTAAACCTTCCCTTGACCTCCCTAAGCCAGCTAGCCGCCACCTCTGGCCTAAACGGCTGCCCTAGTGGCTAGAAAACCCAAAAGTAAAAAGGGTGGTCAAGTCTCATACCCAAATTCTCACCTATCCCATGTGGAAAATTCCAATTGGCCACTTGCACTGAACTCCTCTCCACCAAAGCTAATTTACACTGGCCAATGAAAACCCCCCCTCGTCGACAAAAATAAAAACCCCCCCCCCCCCCCCTCCATAGCCAAAATGAAAGAAGTGCAAGAACTAGGAGGACACTCTGTCAAATTGTCTCCAGAGCTCCTCATAGTGTTCCTAAAAGTAATCCAAGCACTTCAGCATCTAATTCCCTCCACCCGAGCCCAATTTAGCCACTGAAATCCAATGCATTTCACGGCCTTGGATTAAACTCTTTAAAAGACCAAATTGATCATTCCGCAAGCTTCCCCAAACATCAAAACCACTTCCCCAATCGAAAGTCCCTTCTCCCGAGCACTCTAACATAGTCCTAGACCAAGCCCGAGTCACCCTCCGATCAAAATCATACATAGACCTTACCTTAGCTCCAACCAACACTTTGAGAACGTTTTTGGACTCAAGGAAAGGCTTAAGAATAAACCCAATTAAGGCTTCACCTCTTGAGCTAAAGTATAACCCGAAATCCCTAATTTTTTCTTTAATTTGGACCGTTATGAAGAGAACTTTTATTTCATATGTATTTAATCATGTAGATAGGTTTATCTCACTTAGTTGAAGGTGTAGGAACAACCCGCGAGTGATTTGGTTAAGAATCGAGCGAGATATTAAAGCTAGAATGCAGATAGTTCTTGGGTAAGGACAAACGGGGACAATGAACGGATGTCATCCATTCCCATGTGTATCGGATGGACGGATGAGAACGTGTCGGATGAGGAGATGGAAAGCTAACCGCAGGCACAGTCAAGGCTATAGAGAATTGAGACTTTATAGTACAATTTAGATAGGCTAAATCATGCAAACATCTCCATGATTTATTATTCCTTCTTATATTGTAATTTCATAAAAATTGTATTCTTATATTTTTAATGAATTGAATGTTAACCTTACTGTTGCACTAATTTTTTTTTTCAAAATTGTTATATCATAATTTATTTTAACATAAATCCAATAAATTTTATTTAAATGAAGTTCAAGGCTAACAAAAAAACTTTCAATTCAAATTATTTACAAACATAAATGTAAATTTATATTCACTCAAAAGTAAAACTATTTGAAGAACTAGGACTTAGTTATAAAATAATCTTACAAATAACAATTTGCCATAGATGAAAAAAAATTCTAAAGATGCAAAAAAGTGAATGAGAAAACATTTCAGTTAAGCCTTAAATATCATTTTCAAACTCGATCTCCATTAGATGCACAAATTACACAACCTTCTTCTTACTCTCCCTCGCTACACAAAAACAAACTAAGTCCTCTCACGCACACTCTACTCTCAACTCTTACAAATCACACAACCTTCTTCTTACTCTCCCGCACTTCACTCACTTTCATTTCATACAAACAAACTAAGTCTCTCACACACACTCTACTCTGAACTCTTACACTTTTTGGTGTTCATAAATATGTCTAACCTTCCAATTTTACCAACTCCCTCAAGTCCACTTCGTAACTAAGCAAGAGCTATTAATTCTATCAAGTCATAGCACTATAAAATTGTAATATAGCATTGTGGCATTGTTGATTTTACATTAAAATGCTTAATAATTTGGCCATGATGCCAATCTCTTTTTTAGTTGGCTCTAACTCCCTTATTTGTTGGCATAGTAACACTAAAAAGTGGTGTTGTGTCCCCAAGCTCTCAAATTTTTTTTTGTGTTTGGGGCTCATAGCACTGCATATATTTTTGCTCTTTTATTCAAAAATTATTAAAATGTTAATTTCTTGCAAAAATATCAAATAATTTATCATAAAATTATAAAATAATCTTTCAATTGTACAAAAATGGACATGACTTCTATGCAATTTTGAACACTTAACACATACTTTAAATTTCTTAGTTTTCACTTTTCTTACAAATGGCAAAGTGAATTATAAATACCAAGGTATCAATGTCCTTTATCACAACAATATATATGTATATATATAAAGATAATATAAGAGGAAAAAATCTTTTGTGTGATCTTATAACATCAATCTGAGTTAATTATTGAGAGAAAGTGCAACCCTAATGAAAGAAATGCCCTTTAAAACATGAAATTATAGAATACAAAATGACAGAGGTGATTAATGAACTAAGTATGAATGAAACACATTAGGGGTATTGTAAAAGGCACAACATGCAGTAGACATGTCTCATGTAGCTAGGGCATCTTTACTTTTGAGGCAACTAATATGAATTTTCTAAAATATTACATATATAGTACATGGTCTTTAAATCAAATATAGTTTTTGAACTCATCTTTGGCACATTAGAATGTGACTGAGAGTAAATAGCCTAGAAAAAACTTTTAGTCATCCAATTATATGTAATAAAAAATTTCCAAATAGAGTAGTCTAGACTTTATTGAAGGTGAGCAGCAATATCATTATGTATTGAGGGAGACAAATATTATAATTTTTTTAGAAGACCATTGAAACTGATAAAGCATATAATTCACAATTTTCTTTTGTACAAGAACATCCATTTAGCCACAAATCATGAAAATTGAATAGAATTTTATAAAATTAAATCTTAAAAAGAACCACATATTTTGGCTCAAAACAACATGTGAAGATATACAAAATAAAAAGGAAACTCCTTTAAACACTTTTATTAATTGATATGTAAGTATTAAAATTGCAAGTGGTAAGACATAAATCCATACTAATTTAGGCTAATATATGACGATTGAAATATTTTGAGAAGGCAGCCCCGAACAACCATTCTCAATAGGCCAAGTACTAGTATTCCATAAGACATTATAGAGTTTTTTATCAACAACATTGCTATGCATGAAGTTGCTAAATACACTTGATAATTTTTTTTCTTACAACCTTTTTAAAGAGAGAGAGAATGATTTATTTGAGGATGAAGTGGGCCACCTAGAGTGACAGTTAAATGTGAAATGATTATATCCATGAAGTGTTTCTTCTATGATGGACAAAATTAGAAAGAATCGTCTTAGATGGTTAGGTCACATTAAACGTTGATCATCTGATGATCCGATTAGAAGAGTAGATGTTCAAGCTTCAACTTATGTTAAGAAAGGCACAGGTAGTCCTAAGAAGACTTGAACCTATTGTATAAGAAATAATCTTAATTTTTTAGAATTAAATGAAAATATGACATTAAATAGGATGCAATGGAGAAAAAATATTCATGTAGCCAACCACACTTAGCGGGATAAAGGTTTTCTTATTGTAGTGAGAGCCTTTCATGATATCAAAACTCCCACTTTTATAATTTTTTTTAACTAGATTAGATGTTAATTTTGTCATCCCATTTGGGGGAAGGGATATATGCATAGGGGAAAATCTACAAAACTATCTTTTTTTTCTAAGTAACACAAAAAGATCAATGCTAGCATTACTATGGCCCAAATAAAAGTTATTTATTCTAAGAAAAAGATAAAGGACATGATATACATGTTTAATCTTTCTTTCTAAATGAATGTGACAGAAAAGTAAAACAAAATGTTCTTGGCATTGAGAGTTCAACGATGTTCTCATGACAATAGAGAGAAGATTCAAAATAAAACCAAAATAGATGATAACGGCCCTCAATTACAATAATGAAATAAAATAACAAAGTGATAAAATCAAAGCCAAACAAAAGCTTAGGATTCCCATGGCCGGCCCACCGCTTGACTCATCTGCCGGATTCCCTTTCACATCGTTTCAAATCATATGCCCTCATGAAATGTTTTTTATTCATTCACGTGTAGACTCCAAATACCTCTCTCTCTCTCTCTCTCTCTCTCTCTCATATCTGTACTGTTATTCTCTTTTTCAGCAACTCTACCTCGTGAGGCTGTCGCAATGTAGTCACGAGGAGAGAAGGACCAAGTTAAAGAAGTCATTGGGCTTTTGACATGAAACTAAACATGGGAGACTTTTCTCTTTGAAGGCTACCTTTTCAAAGAAGAAATTCAAAGGAAGCACTAGTGCATGAGTTAAGGGTTGCCTGTGCTAAGCAATCTAATTAATCATTTTTTTGCCAGTTAATCAGGTGATCTTACTTGATAAGTAAAATAGGTGCAACAAAGTAGATGCAAAGGATTGATGCAGGCTAAATATGTAGCAACGAGTGTGAGAGATAAAAAATTAACATTAATATGAGTGACATTCCAATTATTGAAATATGTCAAAAGAATGTATTTTGTTAAGACACGCTAATTTTCAAATGTAGCACAAATGTTACATCATATTAAGTTTTTTCTGCCTTTAATGAGTACTTTTTAAGACAAATTAATATCCCCTCAGTCATTTCCATGTATCATTGTTTCCTTAGGTTTCATTTTTGACTTTGAATTTCCACCATAGATTACACCACCTACCTGATCATGTTGCCAAGCCAACATGGCCTCTCTACCTTCTGCCTCAGCCATTTGCTTCTCATGCACCGACCTATGAGCACCATCAAACTTATTCCATAAACCAAGTGTCTCTACAACCATTATTCACCTCATATATGGTTAGGTTGCCAGATCATTGTCCAACAAACCATTCTCACTAAGTTAGAGCAATCTAATCAAATTCAGCAATGATATCACTAGTTGAATTTGTAAAGAATTTTTTTTTTTTTTTTTTTTTTTTTTTTTTTTTGTAGTCATAGATAACTATACCAGTCCTTTTAGACTTTCTCTTTTATATATATTATCACAAAAAACTTCATGTAGACATTATTTACATTTTTTGTAGTTCTCATTAGGCTTGTTTTCCTCATAAATATCATCATTAGTATGATAGCTAACAATGAGTTTAAGGAATCTTACATTTCAAGTGTTGGACACTATGATTCATTATTTCAATAAGATTTATAAAAGCCATTTTTACTTTAAACACTTAATTGATAGAACAACCAATTAAGATTTTAGGCTCAATCAATAGACATTTTCCTTTTTTTCTCATTTTAAAGTGTATGTCAGTGAATCATGATTATTGTACCAGAAAAAAATTATATTGAAATTTCTTTTATGCTTGTTTACTCTTTTTACAAAAGGGAGTCTTAGCATAATAGATCCCAAATTTTAAAATATAGAATTTTTCAATTGTAAGGCTAATGTTGCACATCATGTGAAGTTGAATGTCTAATTATAACAACTCAAGCAAGAGACTAAAGATAGCGTCAAATCAAAAAGCCCATTAAAGGCCCATCATAGAAGCTAACTGATCAAAAGAAAATAATTAAGTTTTAGTTTTATTTTTTAAATATTTAAATTAGAATTTAAAGTTATAATTTCTAGCCACTTAAAAATATTAAAAAAAAACAAATTTCTAAAGGTGGTTAACACATTCATCTAGTGATGAACACCCTCCTTATTTCCCTCTAAAATTATTCTCTTATTTAAATAATGGTAACTAAAATGTTATTGTAATATCTATAAGTATGGTTGATAAGTAATTACAATTTTCATCATTGAAATGATAAAAGTACTTTATAGATTTCTTTTCTTTAGAAGTTAAGTATTTATATTGAAAGTACTTTATGAATTTCTAAACACTTATTCTCAATTATTGTTACACCTTCTCTACATTCTAATGAATATTCAAAACTATTCTCCCAACTCCAAGGCCTTTAGTCCCATTCTATAACCTTCTTTTTAGCTTATAGCCAAGCTTTGGTAGAAAATTACCTAGTCTTATTCTTCACATTACTACAAGGCCTTAAATCCCACCAAACTCCACAACTATTCCTTTTAAAATAAACATTCAACATTATATGTTTATTTTTTTCCACTTAAAACTTTTTTCTTAACAAATTATTAATTTTAAATTAAGTCAAAATACTCTTGCTCGTCTTTCCACCATGTCGTTTCAAGGGCCAAATCCGTTTATCATTAACCTCAAATCATTAGTTATTATCTTAAGCTCATAAATCATAGATTATAATCACTTATATAACTTATAAAGCATTTTTAAAATAATCTTTCAAATCAACCTAAACTAGTCAGAGTTAAATTTGCCTTGACATTCCATCTACTAAACTATGCCCTCATCTCTTCATCAAAAACTAGATATCACATATTAAAAAAATTAATATTATATTCAATTATTACTATCATTAAAAGATATCTCACTACCACCAATTTTGGTATCAGAGTGAATAAGGGAAAGGGGAAATTTGATCAAATCTTTCAAATAATGAAGCAATTTGTTTTTTTGATAGACTTACCTACAAAGTTTATCTATCATTCAAGTTTGAAATTAGTTAATTATTTTTCATGATAGATTTTCTTTTATTATTTTCCATAACTTCTTTATTTTTTGCAAGTTTATGGTATAAATATAAATTATGTCTAGCAAGCTCCACAATATGGCTTATTATTTTCTCCGTTGTAAGAACCCACCAACAAATATTTTTCTTAATAAAGTACATCGGTTATGGATTACTCCACTCTACCGAACAACTCCAACCTTAGTAAGAACAAATTGTAGTTATATTTTTTATTTTTTTTATTTTATGCTTTTGTTGAATATAGAAGTTTATTGTAATGAACAACTAAAATTTTACTCTTATCAACTAGAAGTTTGATGTCTTAGGAAATATTCATTGCATTTAAAATTGTTTCAATAAAGTTCTTAAACTATTATGATAGAGCTTGAAGCATAAGAGATCATATGTCACTTGCTCAATTAGAAGTTATATTTGGCTAAATATTCACTTTAATTAAGAATTTCTATTATTATTTTTTTATTTCCATCTTTCATTTAAATATTCTTTTCATTTAATCTCTCTTCAAATAATATTTTTCTTAAAATCATTTATACGACATTTAGATAAAACTTTTACGACCAAGCTAAATTTTTAACTAGATTTGTAGATTCCTTTACCCTTAAGTGCTATGAAAATGATTAAAAAAACTACAAAATTTTAAAAGATAACAAGAATCAAACGTAAGAAATTGAGAACTAAACCCAAGCACTAATGGCTCGTCAATAAAATGTAGGATTTAAATCCTACTTCTAGCTCCTGCTCATACACTACCCATTATAATAAGTTTCTCTTATAGATGTTAAAGAAGGTAAACTCCATAAGAGACTACCAACTTATAAAGATGGAGGTAAAGGAGACAAAAATTTTAGAAACTCTGAATACTGCAATGATTGATCAAAGAGAATTAATGTTAAGTCTTTAATAATAATGTTGTCCATGTCCCTAATAAATCTATTGACTGGTTAATTTAAATGAATGTATTTTCTTATCTATACAATATTATTAACTATAAAGGTGTTAATTTTACGAAGTGAAGCTAGTGAGACATGTTTAATTTGTTGGATAAACTTTAGAAATAAACAAAGACTTGGAAGTACTAACCTCACTTGGATCGAGATAAATGATAATCAAGAGTAAAATATTTTCTTAGGCATCATAATAAGAAACTATAACAGTAATTACACACTTTGAGCCAAATAAATCTTCCAATTACTGAATATCTAAATGCCTTTTAGGATCTAGTCTCTAGATATGTCAACACTAAGAACAGTCAGCAACTAGCCAGAGTAATTTATCATTGAACTTAGGCAATTTTAAGCCATTTGTATTCTTTTTTTATTATTACTATTTTATTTTTTCTTTGAATCTTTAAAGGAATCACTATAATTTAGATAGAGAAGTTATGTTCAATTAGTGCAAGGTCTCAATTTTATTCTAAGAAAAATTGTAGACTTAGTAGAGGATGTTCTAAAATAAGTTTTTGATAAAACTTAATTGTCTAATGCATAATTAAAATTTATAGATGACTCATAACTTAGTGCTATAAGATTTCTTACTAAAATCTAGAATAAACATGATAATTAGAGAAATAAATACTTTTAACATGTAAATCATGTATACTTGCAAGAGGACAACATCCAAAAAAACCTTATAAGATTACCTTATTTCGTTAGCACAAACTTACTTCTAATAAAGAAACAAAGCTCCACAAGATAGTCATAATAAATGTTATTGAATGGGATAACCAAAATATTTCTAATCCTAGCACTATTATAAAATTATTTTTTTCTTACACTATTCATAAAGAAACATGACTTTAAACTATTGTATAAGAAATTTTTAAAGTCTACCATCTTTCTCTTGCTATATATAAAATAATTGACCCTAACATTTAATGAGGCTCACATGCCCAAATAACTTTTTGACTCTTCTACTAAGTTAATGATATCGCACTAAGAAACTTCATAATGAATTGCCTCCTCTGAAAAATAGTCATCGTGTTATTTACTTTATCATAGTTTCCCAACTGTTCAATCATTATCAATATATGATGAACTCTATTGAGCATATTGAAATAAAAAATATAATTAAAAATTAACTTAAGAAAATTTTTTATAATAATAAATCTTGATCTTTGTGAAATTCTTACCATATAAAACCCAAAGAGAGATTTCATATGAAGAATTTTGGTTGACATGTGGGCCATTAATAAATCATTATGAAGTACAAACTTTAATAATTTGATTAGATAGCAAGTTGACTTTGATTCAAGGGGAAATCTTGATCTTAAATTTGATTTAAAAAATCATCACCATTTTGTGATCTAATCATGTGATAATTAAAAAATATTTGTAGAAAACCTAATGGACTCAAAGATTAATTTGTGATTTTATATGGACGTTGCGTGTCGCAACATAATATTGAGATTAATCAAAACTATCTAAAAACTCTTAATATAGTTTCTAGTTATGTTTTTTGATATTATCATAATTTTAGTGTTAATGAAATTGAACTCACAAACACCTATAATAAAATTTAAAGCAATTTAATAATACACACACACACTTTAAAACTTAGTGCAATTCTATAGTGGCAATCCTTTATTAAGTTGTGCATGATGCTTTAGGAAATATAGTTAGGATAATTATGAGTCAAGAGAATCATCATGTAATACTGAAAAGCTAAATGAACCAAATTAAGGTTATTCCCCTTATGATAGGAACTTTTACTTTATAATCTAATCCTTAAGATATTAAGAACATTAACATTTGTAAAACAAATAATTGTCCACTCAAAACTTTCTGCTAAAAAATTCATCAATACCTAATAAAAATTGAGTAATATATATGTCAAATGGGTTTAAATTTTATGAGACTACTTATTTATTGTCATGCATAAGATTGAAATCAAAAGTAAACCATTTTATGCCTTATATATAATAAAATAAGTAATTTCTTTTCTTAAATTACAAATTCTAAAATTAAATCAAATTAGAGATGATTACTCTATTTATTTTTCTTGAGATTGTGATTTGATAAGCTAAACACGTTACAAGTTCAAGAGATCTACCAATTTGAAGGAATGTTTTTTTTTTTTCTTTTTTTTTCACTTAGTAACATTTTTAATTTTAAATTTTATAAATTTAGTTCTTAATTTTAGCATTAATTAAGCCTTTTAAATTTTAGTATGCTTTGAATTATAATTTAATGTTGAGATTATGATAATTCAATATAGAAGAGTGTATATGTTGTTGGTTTCTCTATTATTAATGTGGGAGTTAATAAGATGAACTCTAAGTTAAGAGAACCCTAATTTTGGTGGGAATTATGCAGCCGTGTATATTGGTTTAGAAATTTCACCATGTAAACATTGTATATATATATTGTCATTTTAAAATTTCTTTTTCAATTAATTTAAGTTTACTTACATTTATTAAATTTTTGCAATTCTCATATCACTTGCATGTTTAGACATTTAAACTTTTACATTAAAACTTTAAAATTTTTTTATTTTTATAAGAATTTGTCAAAATTTTTTAAATTTGTCATAGTTTTTAAAAACTGTTTAAGTTTCTAAAAGAAAAATTCACGGCCTTACATATTTCCTCTCACTATATCTTATATCTTTATAGATATGTGATTATTCTCTTTCTTTGTCTTACTATTACATTGTATATATATTGTCATTTTCTGGTTGAGAAAGCCTATGCCTTTAGGCATTTTCCTTTTATCATTGTCTCCCTTATCTTATTAACTAACATTGGCTTTTTCATTTTCTAACATCTTGATGCCTATTATTTCACCACTCACGGTATGATAGAACCACCACCTTAAGTTCTACCATCATTTATTTCAATATCAATTCTTATCATCACTCTACCACCAAAATCAAGCATTATTGGCATTTGAATTGCATTTCTGCCCAATCTAATGTCACTTAAGACATCATCATTTATATTAACACTTCCCAAAGACATTTCCGATTACATATCTTCAACCTCTAATCCACCCACAAAAACACTTGTGATCATCAACCTTGATGCCCTTGACATGACCATTATCATATCTTTTCAACTATTTCTTGTTTCAAATAATCAATATACCTTGTGTCAAAATTATAATGCAAAAAATGAATAAGGAAATATATGCATGTCAATAATTTGGCGACATATCAGTCGCACCCGCAGAGGTAGTGCCATGCTGCAATACTGTTTGGTGCACATGGGTCCACCATCTGCACATCGTATCATCATCACACACTCACAGATTTTCTGATATGAGCTATGTAGCCTTTAAATGCATTAATTATCTCCTTGTTTGCATGGCAGTCAATGAGCCGGCTCACATGTGCACGAGATCTTTTCCCTTTTACGTCATCTTCTTGGATCAATGTGTACATGCTGTGACCATTTTAAGGTCTTAAATGGCTGAAATATCTCATGATGATGCAGCACTTTGTTTTTCTTTAGATTAATTATGAAACAATTTCTCGAAGAAACTCCATTATATTTATATATTAAGAGTCTATTTGGGACAGTTGCAGCTATTTTTTAGATATGTTGACTGATTTTTTAGTTTATATATTTGAAAAACAGTTGATTGTAGCTGCTTCTGGATAAATGATCATTCTATTCCGGATCTGAATAAGGTAACGAGCTGTTTGATTTGTATGTTTGAAAAACAACTCTTTTGCAGTTGTTTCTGGATAAATTATCATTCTACCACTGTACAGTTGTACTATTTGTAACAAAATTATTATGGCTATATATTTGATACTTTAGAACCACTACAAACTCAAATCGAACATTTAGGAACGCTATTCAACTATATTTGGAAAACTAAAGATTTTGGCAACATAATTAATGTTTTTTATTAATTAAATGAATGTAATGAGTAAGTCAAAAGTATATTTTAAGGGTTTATTATTTTAAAAAATTTTAAATAATGATGTGACTGAAGGTCAATATTGTCATAATCGATTTATTACGATGTGACATTATAGGTCACTTTTGTAATAGTGAGCTATAAATAATTTGAAATTCCTACTTGCCGGCTGTTAGTGTTAATGATAAAATAAAGAAAAATTAGTGAAATTGTTAGTGTTAATGACAAAATTGAAAAACATATATTGGATTTTGAGGCATATGTTGATAAGTAAAGAACCAATATAATGACATATTTATATATTTTCCAAACTATTATAGTTGATGATTATCATTGAAGGAGGGGAAAAACAGAATGGGTTGTTCAAAAGTGGTAGGACCGAAGATAGCCCAATGGTTATCTTTTAATGGAGTTACCTCCATTACATATTTATGGCAAAATTTATATACATGCCTTAATTTTTATGTATTTACATTATAAAACTTCAATTTTGATATTTATATATTTATAACACTGTGGTGCTAAATTTTATGGATGAAAACTGTATATTTCAGTTTCAAGAAGTTAGTAGTGATAATATTTTGTTACAATGTCAAAAGATTTTACCAGTATATATATATATCATTGTAAGTCCCCTCAGGTCAAGGGTTCAATCTCACCGTGCAGGGCTTTGAAATTTTAGGCACATGGTGCGGGCTCTCATCATAGAGCCAAAAAGTGCATGAAAAATCGATATTTAGATCTCTGCCAAAGATCGATTTCCCTTTAAGTATATATATATATATATATA
>NW_018164640.1:1329767-1343757 GCF_001263595.1 Phalaenopsis equestris | reverse complement strand
TATATATATATATGAAAATTTAGGCATCGGATATGTAAATAAACCAAAATTTATATTAAATTTATATATGTTTTCTCTCCATGAAAAATGTTGGATCACCATATTATAACAAGATGAGAATCTTGATGTATTTTATTATCCATGATTTCTCATCAAAAGGAACTTTTTTCAGAATTTTTTGTCCTAATGTATGTGATTGTTCTCAAAAGCTTTGCCATGCCCAAAATATTTTTGCAGTAAGTTAATTAAAAACAATTGGATGTATAACTTCCAAGCTACAATCCGAGTTAGGATCTTGCTTAAAATCACAGATCCAAATGGAACAAAGTAAAGCTCATAAGGATCATATATACGAAGATGCCAAGGTGCAACATTCTAGGTAGAAAATGAAAATTTGAATTTGTAACTTTCAAAAAACATTTTATTCATTAGAATTTAAGTGATATTTTTTTGCCAATTTGAAAATCACAGTTACATACTACAAGAGATGTTGATGTCAGATTTTTCCGATGCAAATTTTATGGTCGAATTTGCGTCTCAAGTGCGTGAAAACTGGATTTAAATATTTGCGGTGGATTTTGTGTCTACTTTGCGGCAAATAATTCAACACAAACAGTATACAAAAATTTCGAAATCTAAAGTTGAATTATGATGACATTTGCGATGAATTTGCATCTAATAAATTGATGCAATTAGTTGAAACCATTGAACTATAACCGAAAGAAATCTGACAAAAATGTCGCCGCAAATAACAAATCCTCTGTTTTTACTTAACTGTGTCGAATTTTGCCAACGGAAATCTGATGCAAAGGCTCTAAAATTTGGATCTCAAATGTCATAACTTATTTCTCTTTTCCTGCTATAGCTCTTCCCCTCTCCCCTCTATGCCTGAAACTCTCGCATTTGTCCTCCCCCTCTGTGTTGAAGCCAATGCTTATCTCCCTTCGCCTCTTGGTTTCGCTCAAAACCATCGCCTTCGTGAACGAACCTTCGCGATACAGCCACCACTAAAGCTAGGTGGGAAAGTAACGACGGGATCGCGGCTTACAGAGACCACTGAAACTCCCATATTTCTCATCCTTTCACTCCACTCCCAAAAAAAATATTGAGGAAGGTAAGTATATATGTGTCATTTTTGCGCTTCGCTCATTCTGGATTTAGGCTCTGTTTGGCGCAGCTGTAGCTTCTCAGCTATTCATCTTCAGCTGCGCTACCCCAGGAAGTTGTTGCGGGGAAGCTGGTTGTCTGTTTGGTGCAGCTGTGTGAAAACGGTTGTGAGACAGCTGTTTCTGGAAAAATGAACATTTTGTCATTTAAACTAACTGACCTTAATTCCTGTTTTGCGGTAGGGATATGAGATTGCGTGAGGTGTTGATTCAATTTGTTCAGTAATATGACAAAATCTAGTTGCAAAATAAGGTTAAAAATGTTCACTTACAATTTGTTTGCTCCTAAAATTCATTTTAGGTTCAATTTTATTTGTGTGGTGTAGTTTTCTTCATAAACATTAGTTTTTTATTTATTGATCCTACAAGCAAGCACAAAATAAGCAAGATCCATTTAATTATTTTCACCATTCTTTTCCAACCAAAGAGGATCTCGAAATTTGATTGAGGGAAGAAGAAAAGACAGTCTTTTAGGATATAAGTCCGGCAAGGAAGGATATTTTGAGGCTTCAATATATTTTGACACTTGAATATTTAAGATTTGAGTGCAATACATTGCCAGAAAAATCATGGTCCCCTCTCTTCTCTAGTTAGAAGACGAAATGCAAAGCTAGAGCCCTAAAACCATGGCATGCCGCCGCCCATCGCTACCTCCACTCTGCGCCCCCTTCCAGCTCTCCAAGCTATCCCCCACCGCGACTCCCTCTTCCGCTTTACCTCCCGCACCCGTCGCTTCCTCTCACGCCAACCCCTCCACATCATCTATCTATCCGCCGTCGGTAAGCTTCATCGCGAGCTCGGCTTCTCCAATCCCTGTGGGGTCACGGGTTCGCAGGGTAGGAGTGTGCGAGTAAAAAGTCGAAGGTACGGGCCGCGGGGTCAAATATGTTGGCAAAATCGTGCTGCGTCGTGGATGCCTCGCCGCCCTAAACATCTCATTTTTGATTATATTAATTATTTCTTTGATTATTAAAACACTCAATTAAGAAGATTGCGTGATTTTGCATTTCGCGGTGTTCATTTTCTTAAGTTGGTATTCACTAGTTCATTTTCCTTTTCTTGCATAATATATGAGACAAGGGTGGGTAGATAAATGGTAAACCCTATCGGGATGTCATGGTTCCACCATTAGTGATTTACTTAGAAGATCATAGTCTGGAGAGTGATGGGAATTGGATCATGACAGTATGGCTTTGAATAAATTAGATATTGGCAATAATTACTTATATCAAATCAATAGTTTGTTGTGATTTTTGGCTTTAGTCAATGAGCCTTGGGCCATGCTTGTTAGGTGAAGTATTAGGAGCTATAGGTTCTTGTATCCTAAGTTACCCCTTAGTGAAAGTGATGCCTCTTTCATGCCATAATAATGTGAAATTGCTATCATGTAAATCTTTTCCACCTTAGCGTGGTGCTTGATTCTCTTGGGTATGCATTTCTCTTGGATGCATATTTCAACATGATTAACTTTATAGCACCCCTCGAGGGTGAAACTGAAAAGAAGTTTTTGTTTCCTCACTCAAATTGATTGAATATCATGAAAGACTAAACAAGGCACTCAATGATTTTGTCATTTTGGATTTGGAGAGGAGACTTCAAGATTTCAGTGAGGTAAGTTGTCTCTTTGGTCGTAGATCCCCCAAGTATCTACTATTTGAAGGTTTGATCTCAGGTTTGGAATAAACTACTAGTAGTAAGTTTTGTTGGTTAAAATGCACTTAGAATCCTTTTAGGACATTCCTTGCTAATTTCATGTATGTATAGACTATGGATGGATGCCAAACTTAGAGGTGGCATTGGAAATCAGAGTCTTATCTCACAAGGCTTGGTTAGAGATTCAACTAGCATAAAGAATTCCTTTGAAGCCATTAATTTCAATTGTAATGTACATGCTAAAATCACATAAAACAATCGCATTTTCTCGGTGGCACGTAGTAACCAATGTGCTCTGCATTATCTATTTCAGCTATACATATGTGCATTGGCATGTTATCATCAATGATAATAATGCAATTCTATAGCAATAATGTCAAGTATTTGTGCAAATTGGTGAGCATGCAACTTTTATTTTCTATGATAGTTATATTGATTTATAAAGCTATATCTATGATGAAGATGAATATTCAAATTTTAAGATTTTATATGTATAATAGATTATATCCAGGATGAATAGGATTCACCGATGAGTTCTTGAATGATGTTAAGAAATTTGTGCATGTGGCATCACAACTGCACATTTACCGCTCAGAAGGTAAGTTCCAATATTCTTTTGTGAAGCACAAAAATCAAGTGTTTCTGTCACCAGAAGAATTTAGGTTAAATCTTTACCGCAAGGGATTTAAATTATATTATTGATAATATATTGTACATTGTAAGCAAGAAGCCAAAGTTAAGTACCATCAAGTTCGTGCATCAACAAGTTATGCCTCTCCAACAAAGGAATATGATCCTAGCGCATATAAATAAATGATTCATGATACTTGCAGAGCTCATTTAGTTGAGAGTGTTTCACATGAAAATGAAACGTCGAACAATAAACCACAACAATTCTATAACTTTTGAATGTTTCACAATAATCTTTATGAGATGGCTGCACTACACATATAGAGTTATCAGTGACACTGAGAATGGTAAGCATCATATCTGATTTTAACATACCCCAAGAATGCTTCAATCATGTAGCAAAATTATTGAAGGAGATAAACTCGATCAAAAATTTAGTTTCGGATGACCTGTGCAGAACCAAAAGTTGGTGTCAAAGTTAAGGCTAATATATGAGAAAATAGATTGTAGTAACAACTGCATGATATATTATAAGGCTGATGAAGTTGAGACGAAATGTCAATTTTGCAATGTTGATAGATTTAAACAAAGGTGGTGAAAGAGTAAAAATCAAAAAAAATATTCCATACAAGCATCTCTTTTACTTTTCACTCATACCCCAGTTTCAGAGGCAATTTTCTTCTATGCATAAAGCTTCTCACATAACATGACACAATATTGGATATATTGATGTTAATTCAATTTTTCATCTATCCCATGATGAAGCCTAGAGACATTTCAACTGTAGTTATCTGGACTTTGCAATTTAAGCATGTAATGTTAGTTTTTGCTTGTGTGCAGATGGGTTCATCCCCTACAGTCACACCACAACACCATATTCATGCTGGACAATAATCATTATGTCATATAATTTACTCCCTGATATGTGTATGACAATGATGATCTTATTTATGATGTTAAATATACAGGGTCTACATAGCTCAAAGGAAAAAACTAACATCTACTTACAGCCTCTCATTGACGAGCTTCAAATATTATGGGAAATAGGTGTGTTTACTTATGATATCACTGTGAAATAAAATTTTTAACTGAAAACAACTCTTTTATGGATGATTAGTAATTTCTCAATAAATGAGATGCTCTCTGTTTGGAGCACAATCAGGAAATTAGCATATCCTTGCTGCATGGATATGTAGAAAGCATTCACTTTGAAATGTGAAAGAAAAAATACCTAATTTGATTGCCATCAAAGCGTTTTAGGTCGTGATCACCCATTCAGAAGGAAAGAAGATGCATTTTTAAAAAATAGGATTAAGAGATCAAGTTTGCCCCCTATGATAACTGGAGTCGAATTATTGTAGATGAACAGTGAAGTACCAATGATCATTAAAAGATTGGAATTAGCTTCAAAACGTTTTCCTAATTTCGCTGTTAGACATAATTGGAAGAAGCGGAGTATTTTTTGGAATTTTCCATATTGGAGGAGAAATCTGACTAGACATAATATCAATACTATGCATATTAAGAAGAACTTTTTTAAATATCTTCAATATTGTGATGGATATCAAGGGTACAATAAAAGAAAATGTGAAATCAAGATTGGACCTGAAAGAAAAGAGTGTTGTAAGAGGAGGGGCTTAGAACTTTAAGAGACAAATTCAGGCAAATTAATAAACCTCAAAGCTACATATTGTCTCACATTAGATCAACGATGAAAAATATTTGAGTGGTTGTATTCTTTGAAGTTTCCTGGTGGATGTGTCTCAAATTTGAGTTGTTGTTTTGACTTGGGAATGAGAAATATATTTGGCACGTAGAGACATGACTGTCATATATTTTGATAGAGCATACTATCTTCCCAAGTTGATGCTTGATCCATTAATTAAAATAAGTATATTCTTTAGGGAGTTTTGTGTATGGACTCTGAATGTGGAGTTAAAGAAAAATCTTGTTGTGAGAGTATTCTCTTATTATTATGCAAACTTGAGCAGATATTTCATCCTGATTTTAGTGACTCTATGGAGCATGTACCCATACATCTTTGTTATAAGGTTATACTTGAGGTCAGTGCAGTACAGATTGATGTATCCCTTCAAGAGGCATGTCTTCTCCATGTACAAAATCGTGACTTGCATTTTATTTTAGACTAAACTACTACCATATTTAGTCAAAAATATATCTATGTTGCATATTTTTAAATAAAATAAAAAAAATGTTAAGAATAAAGTACTTCTTGAGGGCTTGATATGTGAAGCATTCTTGCTATAGGAGACAATTGCTTTTTATTCATATTATTTTGAGCAAGGACATCAAATATATCAAACTGTAGGTGACTTCCTTCACAACTAGAATTATTTGTATTTAAGATATTATGAGAGAAATCAGGGAAGTGTGATACTTGATATCTAAGTGATAAAGAGATTCGGACATCTACATTATATGTTCTAATAAACTGTGACAAAGTCCAGCCATTTATATAGTAAGATTTATAGTGTCCAGAAATATTCTCATTTATTATTTAGAATGTTATACTAATTAATTCGAACATACAAATAACAATGATGTGAGCAGGTTATTTATCAATAGTTTGAACATAGAGGACGACTCTCTTATGTGAAATTGAAGCTAGCATCAATCTCATACATTTATCCATTTTTAGGAATTTAAGCCCACGAGAGGTACAACCCACCACTATCATAGTATAGTTAGTAGCTAGATCATTGATTTATTCTAGGGAGGTGATATAGGATGTGCAAGTTAAGATTGATAAGTTTATCTTTCAAGTTGATTTTATTTTATTAGACATGGAAAAGATAATGAAGTGTCTATAATACTAGGAATACCCTTTTTAACTATTAGAATGATGATGATTGATGTATATAAAGGAGAATTTACCATGAGTGTCTAAGATCAAGAAGTTTTATTTAATGTTTAAAATCATGCAATTCCTTGATGACTAGTGACCAATGTCATCAGATAGATATGACTGATGGACTTGCAGAAAGTGATAATGTTTTTCATTTAGAAGATAATAAATTAGAGCAAGAGTTGAGTTAGGATGATTTAGATGAAATAAGAAGGATTTTATTTTATATCTAGAAGCTGCACCTACATGAAGAGATTAAAGACTTACTTTAGGCACATCATCCTTAGGATAACAATTAAAAAATTTGTTGAAGAGACACTAAATCTTGAATTGAAAACTTTACCTAAGCATTTGATATACACCTTCTAAGGAGAAGAAAAAACTCCTATATAATTGCTTCAATTGAATTATATAAATTGTATGAAGAAAACTTGTTGCAAGTTTGAGAACACGTAAGAAATTTTTTGGTTTAACCATAATATATATTCAAGAATTTAATCCTCTATTATGCATGAATAGAGTAATATTGGAAGAACATAGCTGAATTTAAACCTCTCACTCTCTCATTAACTATTTCTTTAGCAACATATTTTTTATTGGATAGCATTTTGACTCTCCATCCATTCTACAAGCAAACAATTACTCTTTTTTTTTTGGGTGGGGGAATAAGAGCCACACCCAGCTTTAGTCAAAAAGAAAAAGATCACACAAAGACGCTTCTACAACATAACACATTACAAAGAAAACAAATTAGGAAAAAAGCCCACCATTTAAAAGAAGAAGAAAAGACTAAATAAAAATAGCTAAAGTTGTAAACAATGATTAGCCTAGAAGATCTGGAACTCCAAAAGAGTAAAAAAAAAATAAAACATTCAACTTGAACAGTAGCCATTTCATAAGTGGAGGAATATGTAATCCAAAATGTCCACCGCAAACATCTTATAATCAAAGTCTCTATTAAAAAAAAATGATCTTCTATCTACAACATAAGATGAGGAAAAAAAAGAAAAGCAAACATAAACAAAATTAAAATAGAAAAGATTAAATAAAACCAATTAATCAACATACTAAAAAGGCAAAAGAGACAATGAGTTCATAACTTACTTGCATAGTTATTTAAATTCCTTCTAGAAGCTAATAAATATAAATATTCAAAAGAATGGTTGAATTTTAATATATGGTTAGAAATCATCATACTTTAACTAATTCAAATCTTTTAAGAAAAAACTAACTATATATATGATCTTAATCAGAAGAGAGAGAACCAAAACATATCAAAAGTATCCATAAGCCTATCAGCCAAACAAGCACAACAATAGTAGCTATGAAAATATTGACCCAAAACCATAAATCAAACAAACCTGGAGCACCGAGAAAAGCTCCACTACAAAGCTACAAAAAAACATCCCAAGTGGTCAAATTTGAGCATAAACCAACATACACATATAAAGAAAGTACCTAGAAAGAATTACAAAAAAAAAAAAAAAAGAGGAAAAACAATGCATCCAAAGCTTAAAAAGAATTACAAAATTCCAAACAAAACTAGCCACCAAACAAAAAAAAAGTATAAAGGAAGCAACAACAATAATAAAGTTTGGAATATCATGCTTATATTTTTATTTTCTCATTTCTACTTAACTTTCTAATGAAATCTTTTAGAAATAATCTCATATGAGGTATTGAAATTATTTAAAAATTTATTATTCATTTCAGACAAAATTTTATAAGTAATAGTTTGAGTAGCTAAAAGTTATAATCTCTTGTGAATTTTATAACTAATACTCTTAACATGGTAAAAAACTTGAAGAAAGTTACTAGTAGCAATGAAAATTTTCCTATTAGGAATACAACTTTTCAATAAATTATGAGAAAACAAATATTTAAAAGATAAATAATAATGATTTTATAAAACATTAAGGAATATAAAACAATTAAGTCTAACACTAATAACCCTAGAGTTAAGAATATTACTAGTTTTAACACTAGTATGAAAAAATCTCCAAGAAAGCAAAGCTAAATTAATATAATAGTCTTTATACCAAACTAATCTATTCCAATCTCTAATGAGTAAAGTTTCATAAATAAAATGATAAACATTTTCATTGTTATAAAATCATTTTTATTCAAAGACAACTAATACAATCATCAATCATAAAGATTATATGGATAAGAAGTCAATAATAAGTGGGGATATTCCAATGTTGAGGAAAACATTAACAAACATTAACAATGACATCTTTAATTTTGATAAATTTAAGCAAACAAAATCAATCAAAAATTGTATTACTATATAGCTCAAATAAAGAGGATCATTTGATTCAATGGTCAAAGAAAAAAGTATGATAGCTCTTTGTTTCAACTTGAAAAATTAGATATTTTCTAATCTTAAAAGAAACTTTGATAAGATATTTCCAAAAAAAATAGAGATTTTATTATATTAATCCAAATGGTGTCATAGTTATTCATACTTCACTTGACAAAAAAAAGGTTTGAATTGAAATCTCTCCCAAAAATTTTTATTTTACAAATCAAATAAAAAAATATCTAAAAAAGAAATACCATGACCTTCAAGTGCTTTAGAAAGAGAAATAGTCAACATATAGTAGTCATTCTATTCTCACTATTATTATGAAAAAGAGTTACTAATCAAAAAGGTAATTTTCTTTCTAGTACATTTGGGTAAATAAGTGAACGAAACCAATAATAAAAATAACTTCTAATGGTGTAATTAATCAAATTAAAACTAACTTGTCATAAATAAAATTTTTTCTTCCAGCCAACCAACCATTTATGAAGCGTAACAATAATAATATGACAATCAATCAAATTGATCTTAGAGAAATTAATAGTAATATCAAGGTATTTGCAAGGTAGAAGTTTGGTATTCATATCACTAATGTTACATAAAGTTTATTGTAAAATATCATCAACATTCTTAGAATAACAATAATAGACTTATAAAAGTTAACAGTTTAATTAGAAGCATGATTAATACATTCAGAACATTAGCAAGATGATGCATATTGAGAGGAGCAACATCTTCAAAAAATAAAAGATCATTGGCACATATATGATGATTGACTTTATTAAAACATTATTGCATAATATAATTATTCTGAATATCCAACATAGAGGAAATAATATCAATAATAATAACAAATAGATAAGGTGACGAGGACAAGCTTGCTTTAAACCAGAAGAAGAAACAAGGTAACTATTCATTTCACCATTTATAATAACAAAAAAAAAACACTGATCGCACAGACCTTAATTTTATGAATAAAACCAACAAGAAAACTCAATATGATCATTCTATCATAAATAAAATATGATTAACTTCATCAAACACTTTAAGTAAATAGACTTTAAAACAGAATTTCTTACCAAAATTAACGGATTTAAAGTCATATAAAAGTTCATTAGTCAAAATGATAATATTAGCAATATATCTCTAAAAAATAACTTGAATAAGATTAATAATATTACAAAGAATATGTTTAATTTTATCAGTGAAAAGCTTAACAATAACCTTACACAATATATTACAAAGAGAAATAGGATGAAAGTAATTAATGATTGAGCACCTTCCCTTTTGGGAATTAAGGTGATAATAATATGTTTGACCCTATTAGGAAGCTTACGAGTATTAAAAAAATATTTTATAGCATAAATACATTCATCCCCAATAATATTTCAAAAATTTTTAAAAATTTTAGAGAAAATGTATTTAGTCTAGAAGATGTGCAATTCCCAATTGAATAAAAATCATTTTTAATTTCTTCACTAGAGAAGTCCATTGTCAAGGCATCAGAGTCCTATAATGAAATAGTATTAACAAGAAGAAATTTATCAAAAACTGATAGAGGAAGACCAACATAATTACTAAGCAAATGTTTCAAAAAAGAGATGGCTTCATTGACAATGTCCTTTTGTTGTAAGTAAAAATTGATCATTGACTAAAATTTCCTTAATAAAAGTAAAATTATTTCTAATTCTAATCTTTGATAAAGGGTTTCTACATCATCTTTATATTTAGATAACCATTCACACTTGACCCTTTGCTTTAATCATTTATAATTACAAGATAGAGCGCTATAGAGTTTTTCTTAGCTAAAAGAAGTTTGACTGAGTAAATATTTACAAAGAGGATTAAATTTAAAATTAATAATAATAATTTTAAATTTACCTTTTAATTCATTAATATAATTAGAAAGGTAATTAGAAATATGCATATCCTAATGCTTAAAAGCTTCATTAACATTCTTCAATTTATTATAAAAGAAAAATGAGGATCGTATTTAACATTAATGTTTCAAGCATCATGAACAATTTCAAAAAAAGAAGTTGAATACTCCAATAATTCTCATACAAAATTTTTTGCTTCAAAGCTTAAGAGGGCCCCAAAGATATAAAAATAGGAGAATGATCAAAAGTTGAATTATCTTAAACTCTAAAAAAAAGAATAAGGAAAAAAATTCACCCAAGAAGCACTATAGAAAGCCCTGTCAAGAAGACATCTTATATGATTATCAATTTGATTATGATACCAACTAAATTTATGACGTGTATTTCATAATTAAGAGATGCAATTTTTAAAATCAATTAGCTTTGAAGGAATATGAGAAAGGCCACCAACCATTTCACTAAATCTAAGAATACAACTAATATGAACCAACAAAAGTCAAGGTTCATTAAGATTAGCAGCGAGATAAATAAAAGAATTCCAAAGTTCCTTTCCAACTGACACTATTATTAGCATAAATGAAAGTCATAAAAAACTTAACATAAGTAGAAATAGTAACATGCCAATAAATATATTGAGATTTGATTTCTAAAGCAGTAAAACAAAGAACCTCAACATTCCATTTCAGTCAAATACTATCAGTTTTAGCAATATCGAAGTTTTTCACACTTCATTTATTATTAAAAATTCTAAACATGTTAGTTGAGAAATTATTAGAAATAGAAGAAAGAGAGTTTAATTTCAATAAAATCAATCATATGATCACAATTCTCAAAAAAAAATCATTTTAAAATCAACAACTTGGGTTTCACTATTAAACCCACCATCATTCCAAACTTGAATATTTGGATAAAGCATAATAAATAAAAGAGAAAAAAATGACAGATAAATAAACTAACACATAGCATTACCAAGTTTTAATATGTTTTACCAAATTATGTTTTTTGTGCCCTAGAGGTAGAGGGCAAAGAGATAGAAATAACATTTAGGGTTGCATTGAACATTTTGAAATACTATTATTTTTCATAAGTGTGGGAATGCTTCCAATAATAACATTCTGAGTTATGATATTACCTTCACTGGCCTCGTTATTAACAGAATCTGAAACAAGAGGTAAAACAAATTTTTCATTAGGATTTGGTAAAATAAAACATTCATTTTGCAAATTCCTATCAGTCAGATTGAACACCCGGAAAATTAATAATAAGTAAAACATAATTTTAAAGATCAATAGTAATATCTGGTTCAACATTAGATTTAATAGGTTGAGCATCAACATTCTCTCCAGCAATTTCTCTACCAAATAATGAGACATCAGCGAGTATATTTAAATCTGGACCTAAAGAAATAAAATTATTACTAACAGTAGAAACCCTAATAGGAATAGGAAGCCTGGTCATGTTTCTTAGAAATCTTTGATTAGTATAATATATATTATTATTTCTTTCTCTAAAAATAGGAGCAACTTTATTAGACTGGATAATCACAATCTTAGGATAAGTTTGAGGATCATGAGCAAAGGTACAGCATGTCATACAAGGGGCGGGTTTTCATTTGTAAACCACAGTTAAACTAAAATCCTGCCCTTTAATATCAAGAGGAGTGAAATCTGGAAGAGAGAAATTTATATTTATATGTATATTAACTATGACAAAAGAAAGTCTAGAAAATTTAGATGTTGAAGAATCAACAACCAATGAAGCATCAATTCGACTTGCAATCTTTAAAATACTAGACTCATTCCAAAAACACAGAGGCAAATTAAGAACTTCTACCCAAATGGGATTTTCTTTAAAATCTTTTTTAACGGTATTAAAATCAATGAGCATTTTTTAAAAATGAATGGTTTATTCTTGATAAACTACAGACCACACCCAAAAATCATATCAAAATTCTTTGTACAGATAAAACTAAGCAAAAAAAAATATTTAAATAGAGGTAGAAGATTTACAGCACCATGCAATTATCAAATTCTAACATTAGCTTGTTGCAAGTTACCATAGAAAGGATGCTTGTCAATCGCGTACGCAACCTTACTAAAGTACATTACTTTGAGCCATCAAGAACTTCTTAATCAAAGAAAGAAACCCCATCTTACGATCTGGGAGCATATGACAAATTAAAATTAGTAGAACTAGTAAGATTATAAGAGATAAGGAATATGATTGAACAAACATCACATCCAATAGGCAGGAAGAAGAAAACTCAAGCCTCGACAGCTGATATAATTTTATAATGCTCAAAAGTGCAAATAAAGCTATAAAAAACTTCAAAATTCCTTTTGTCAATGTCCTGAAAGAAGTGGATGAACTACACCCAACCTTAATGCGTTGGATATGCAGCTGCTTGCTACAATTAGAGAGAAAAAATCAATTCATAGAGAACTAGATCACATTTTGGAGCAATGGATTTATGTTTAAAGAAAGTCGAGAGTGAAAATTCATGGAATAAATAGCACATTTATTCCACTTTTACTATAGTGACATATGCTTCAAGCCTCCGTAAGACAGGAATTTGTAGAATCCAAATCTATCTGGCATACCATGCAAAGAATAGATCGTTGACCAAAGAAAGAAGATTGAGAGAGGGGGCGAAAGAGAAAAAGGGAGAGAAGGGGAAGAGCTTGACTTCCCCTATCGGAGGGAAACGGGGTGTTCCTGGGGCCGATGACCCATTTCATTTCATAAAGAAAATATTTTACAAAGAGGGAAGAGCCTAGAAGTCCCCCATACATCATATGAACCTCCTATTTACAGAAGATAGGAGGGACAAAAAATATAAAAATTACATATTTGGTCTTGCTTTAAAGAGAAGAGCGAATGGCATTCTGATCTTATTCTGACCGTTGGATCGTCTCAAGATCCATGCAGACTATTTTTGAGTATACATATTAAGTTCTCCATTTTTTTTGCTCCTTTATAACGACAATTGCGATAAGAACAAAAAAATTTATGAATCAAGCAAATCTTGAACACATAATTTGTTAATGATACTTCTTGCTAGGGTTTTTTGCACTTGTTTCGGTATCTTATTCGTCATCAGATGATTTATCATTCCATACTTTTTCTGTCGGAGGAGTCGTCAGGTTCTGATGGCCATTCGGAGGAAGAAATCAGTAGTCGGCGGAAAAGTCTACTGCAGTTGGAAAGGTGACTGTCGGCAGAAAAGTGGGTCGTCAAAGAAAAAGTGGGCCATCATAGTGAAGTCAACCATCCATAGGAGGGCGACAGACAAGAGTAGACTATAAGTATGATTCTGATTGCAGTTCTTTTAGCCTGACAGATATGGTGATACCTCCAGTTTGTACATGAAGCCCCAAGTTTTTCTTTTCTTAGAGGTGAAACTCCAATAAGAATGGAAAACTCAGAAGTACATAAAAGGTATACTTGCCTTTCTCCCTAGCTTTACTTAGTTTTTCAACAGCTCTTTCCC
>NW_018164640.1:1328476-1329736 GCF_001263595.1 Phalaenopsis equestris | reverse complement strand
TCTTTCCCTGGCCCTTGATGAGTAGATTTTTTTAATAGATTATTGGTTAAGTTTTTAGGTTTTTTGGATGTGATGTTTGTTCAACTCAAGTTTCGCCCCTTGTGGAGCTTGTCGCTACGAAGAAGTGAATCGTCTCTAGGGTCGAAGAAGATCGATGTACACCCCATGCAGGGCTTGTCACTGTATGGTGGTGAATCTTCTATGAGTCATAGATGATTGTCGTACTCCCCTCGTGGAGCTTGTCATTTTCGGGTGACAAATTGTCTTTAGGGTCAAAGATGATCTCCATACACCTATCGCAAAGTTTATTGCTGTCAGTTGGCGAATCATCTCTGGGTCATAGAAAATGTCGTACACCCCTCGCGAAGCTTGTCGTTGTCGAGGGGCGAATTGTCGCTAGGGTCGAAGATGATCTTCGTACAACTCTTGCAAAGTTTGTCGATGTCGAGAGGCTAATCATCTTTGGGTTGTAGAAGATCGCCGTACACCCCTCACAAATTTTGTCGTTGTCGGGTTGTGAATTGTCTCTAGGGTCGAAGATGATCGTCATACACCGCAGACCTTATCGTTGTCGGGTGTTGAATCATCTCTGGGTCGTAGACGATCGTTGTACACCCCTTTCGGAGCTAGTCGCTATCATGTGGTGAATCGTCCTTAGGCCGTTATTACCAATCAGACATCTATAATGTTGTTGTCAGGTATTTCTCATCCCTCTGACCGATCAGACGCTCTTAACGTCATCGTCGGTTTTACTACCAGGGTTCGAGTTTCCCAAGTGTCAAGGGATCACTGGCATGTATGAACTCATCGATCTCACCAAGTTTCGACCTTAAACTTTCACAGAAAGATACAAAAATAGTACTGAGCCCATGTATCATAAAGTAAGCTTTAAAAAAAAATAACATATATGCACCAGAGAAACGACACTCTGTGGGATTGAAGACCTTTATGCTCATTTAAAATGATCCCTCATTTGAAAGGGCCGACAGGAGCGGGTGGCCGGACGGAGGTGTCTGGAGTCGGACAGCAGTTTGCGGGTCGGATAGTAGTTTGTTGGGAAAAAATTTGAGCAATATAAAAATATAAATATATAAGAATTGGGTGATATATGTGAAAAAATATTAAGGATAAGCATTGAGCATTATGTATGCCTATAAATCTTTCTTGCTACTAGGGCTGTCAATTTGGCTCGTTGTTCGTGAACAGCTCGTGTTCGGCTCGTTAAGTAGCTCGTGTTCGGCTCGTTCGTTAAGCCTAACG
>NW_018164640.1:1303394-1328053 GCF_001263595.1 Phalaenopsis equestris | reverse complement strand
TAAGATCCTTCTGAAAAATAGTAAACAAGGAAAGCTTGTTTATCGAGTAGGAAGCCGCCTTTTGTTGGCATGCTAATCGATCTGTGGATGAAGGAGATGAGTGGAATAATTATAGGAGATGATGTGAATGTGATACTACTAATCCAGCGATCGGCGGACATACATCTTGGAGGAATTCGAACTACATCGAACATGATTTGAATTTTCAACCGGCTCGCCGGCAGCGGCAGAGACGTGGAGGAGTCAGGATACGTCTTCGACGGATTTGTCAAGGCCGATCGGCACATGAGTCCGTTGGCGCGGCACTTGGCAACTAAAGCAAGTGCTTTGTTGAGGACGAGCTCTTTGTCGTCCATAAACGGCCGCTCATAGTGCTCTGCCCTCACAGCCTGCCGGAGAAGCGTTGTTCAGTGCTCTGTCTTGCACTTCGTCTCCTGGCGTTCAGCCCTGAAGGAGCGAGCATCATCGGCTAGCTTTGTTACCTGATCCGCGAGCTGAATAAGCTTCGCCAATATTTGTTTAACCCCCTCCCATCATCTTATCTACTACAATTCGTCCTTCCGTAAATCCTACGCGCGACGGAGAGGTGATCTTCGTGTTTGTCTGCCGATCGACAGAAATTAGCCGAATGGCCTTTCTAAAGAAATTTGCTTGGTGCTGCTCGTCTTATTCAAGCTCACCGCGTCTTTTAAGATGTTTAACCAAATCGATGCCCAATAATTAAGGTTGAGAGAAAGGGAGAAAGGGAGAGAGAAAAGGGAATAGGGAGACTTCCCGTCCAGGGGGAAAATGGGGGTGTTCCCGGAGCCGATGACTCATTTTATTCCATAATGAATATATATACATATACATTACACACACCCAAAATTCAAGGTCTCTCTCTATTTCTCTCTCTTCCTATACATGATGGCTATCAAATTATGTTAATGTTGTTATATACATTATTTCTATCAATAATTTATGCAAACATTTGACTAAAATTTTTTCCTTAACTAGAGAAAATTTTATTCTATTTTAAAAACTCATAACTACTAAATGAAGTTCATGAGTTCTAATAATATACTTAAACTACAACTTTCTAAACAAATCATTGACTTAGTATAATGTTGATAAAAAAAAAATTAAATAAGTACTTTTTTTATTTATTCATTTTTTCATCATAAACGCAGCCAAATAACTTCCAGCTAATTTCCTACTACTTCACAAACCATACCAACAAAATTATTCCAATTAAATGAAGCTTATTATCTAAGTTCAAATCATGTTCCAATCACAGTAAATTTGAATCATTTAACAACCAAACCCTCAACCATTACAAAGTTAACAAAACCCTAACTAGAAAAAGTAATGACAAACACGAAGAAGTTGTGAGAGGATCCCATTAAAAAAGGGTGCTTTAATCATCATTCCCATCCTTCTCCATCAAGGTGGAGCTTCAAAAATGAATAAGAGATAAGAAACTTACAACTAAAACCCTCTATAAAAGACAATGGAATTTGCAATGTGGTACTTTTGCTATGCACTTGATGAACAACTCGGACTCGACTTGATATAATATCCGATCAAGTTTGTTCAAATAAATAAATAAATATATTCGAACATTTTTTAAATGCTCAAAGGTTAGTTGAATTAAACTTAAATACAACCAAAATTTTAAGAACTCAAGTAAAATGGAATTCAAGAAATTACTTCTATGTTCTACATTAATGTAAAACCTTCCATGGCATTCATTGAAATGAAGTTTAAAGGAAACCTCTCCATATCTTTAGCATGCAAATGTTCTAAGCATGTCATACATAAAATATGAAAACCACATCAAGGTTTGCCCTTCAAATTTTCAGCTAAAACACACAATTCCCATCATTCTTTGAGTCGGTCACCCAAAACTGAAAGATAAAAATTAGTAGTCTTAGTCGCCAGTACGAGTCATCTGAAGGGTTTAGAACTTACCAAATGCATGACTGTAATTAAAACAAGTCCTATAATGGAGAGCAAAGGATAAGAGAAACAGAAAGCCATAAATCAGGTCTTGGGGGCGCAGGTGAGGATATGAGACTTGAACTTCTCCAACTCCTCCAGAACTTCTTCTTCCGGCCGATAAATCAAGTCGCTCATGCGCCATATCTGCATCAATGATCAGGCTAAGGTCAAACGTAATAAACTAAAGAAAAAAAGAGAGATGTTAAGGTGGAGAGCAACCGCATGGAGAATGATCTCCAAGTTTTAAAAAAAGGTTTAAGGACATGTACGAGACCAATTTATAAATGGAAGATTTACATGCATATCAATCAATTCTTATGCATTTACATATCTATAAACTTCATTTGTTTACATATATGCCAACTTACCTATTATTCATGAAAAGGTTTATTTCACTTTTTAAAAGTTAAAATAGTAATATTTTTATTGTGATATGAAAGATTTGAGGGATATAAAATGAACAAAATGAAGGAGAAATTTACTTACATACCACATAATTCTTATATATTTACATATCTCACACCTAAAGTGCACGTAACACATTGGTGTCATAAATCTATGCATGAAAATATGCATTTCGCTTTTAAAAAGATAATTATAGCGGTATTTTTCGATGTGTTATTAAACAATTGAATTGTTATGCGTGTAAATATGAATGTTCAAGTGTTAAAAACACGTAATAAATATATAAGAATTGTGGTATGCATGTAAATGCTCCAAAACAAAGTTTAGGTGTAACTATGTAAATACATGGAATTGGGTGGTATGGATATAAACGCCCCAAATAAAAATAAGAATAATCAGTTACCAAACAAATTTTATCTAATTTGAAAAAAATAAAATAAAATAATCCCAACTACTGCAATGCGGCAACTGGGAAGTAGAGCACTGGGTAACAGCCATGGCATTCATTAACACGTTAATAAAAAATGCAATCCGATCGCGAAAGAAATAGAAATTTACCTGCAGTGTTCCACCGCCACCAGTGCTCTGACAGTCATCAGATACACTAACAATGGTCCATGGATCAGATGCATTCCAATGAAAATCAACAACTTTATCCCTGCACATCTCATTGAAGGTTAAACATACAAATTAAAAGCCAAACATATATAATCTGAAACCATGATCATTAGCCAACAGGCAATTTGGATTGATTTGACAATGAGAAGGGCAGTTAGTTCCAAAAATCTGCAAAATCGAGTCAAATCAAATCATTCTGCTAAGACTACAACAACAACAAAACCTTTATCCCACTAAGTGGGTGGGGTCGGCTACATGAATCTGGTCGGCTACATGAATCTTTTTTCCCCATTGTCCTATTTAGTGTCATATTTTCATTTAATTCTAATAAATTAAGATCATTTTTTATACAATATGCCCAAGTCTTCCAAGGTCTACCTCTGCTTTTCTTAGCATAAGTCGGATTTAAAACATCTACTCTTCTAATCGGATCATCAGTTGGTCGACGTTAAATGTGACCAAACCATCTAAAACGACTCTCTAATCTCTCTAATTTTGTCTATCACTTCTATCACTGGAGCTACACAAACCCTATCACGGATATATTCATTTTGCATTTTGTCTCTAAGTGTAAAGCCACTAATCATTCTCAACTCGGTAACACTTAACTTAGTTTTATGCTTCTCTTTTAAAGGCCAACATTCAGTTCCATGGAGCATTGCAAGTCTCACCATCATCTTATAAAATTTTCCTTTCAATTTAAGCGATACTTTCTATCACACAATAGGCTCAAAGCTTTCCTCCACTTCAACCAACCGACTTGAATTCATATCCCCATCAATATCACCATCACTTTGAACAATATACCTGAGGTATCTAAAGCGTTTAATAATTTGATTGACCATTGTTAAATGTTTGTCACTAGAGCTACTACTACTAAAATTACATTCCATGTATTCAGTTTTAGTTCTACTCAAACGAAGGCCTTTAGACTCCAAGATAGACATCCATAATTCAAGTTTTTCCTGAGCTTTATCTCTCATCTTATCCACGAAAAGGATATCATCAGCAAAAAGCATACACCAAGGGACATCCTCTTGTAAGTGTCTAGTATGACCATCCATAACTAAAGCAAAAAGATATGGGCTTAAAGCCGATCCTTTGATGCAAACCAACAGAAATAGGAAAATAACTGGTCAATCCTCCTTCTATTCGAACACAAGTCACAGTTCTTGTATGCATAGCTTTAATGAGTTTAATATAAGTCATATCAACATCTTTCTTCTCAAGAACGCTCCAAAAGATATCGCTTGGAATCATATCGTAAGTTTTCTCTAAATCAATAAAAATCATATGTAGATCCTCCTTGGAATCTCTGAACTTCTCCATCAAACCTCTCAATAACAATAAATGTATAATGTATAACTTCCATGGTAGACCTGCCCGTCATAAATCCAAATTTATTATGAGAAATCTTTGTAATACGTCTTAACATATGTTCAATTACTCTCCCATAATTTTAATGACACGTCAACTTAATTCCTCTAAAATTTACACACTCTTGTGCAACACCTTTATTCTTAAAATTGGGATCAAAATACTCTTCCTCCCCTCTTCAGGCATCTTTTTAGTTTTTAAAATAATATTAAAAAGTTTAGTAAACCAAAAATCTCCTAAATAGTTCCACACAATGATCATGCAATATACATATCAAATTGGAAGATATATTAAAGTTGTCAAAAATATTTTATTAACAATATAAAAAATAGACCAATAGATAACACAAAATAATTGGGAAGTGAACAAATACTACTATTTGTAGTAGGATTAGTTTTGTTATGGAGATTCTAATATATGAAGTTTAAATTCAGGGATCTTATATGCTATTTGCAAATGTAATAGCTTTAGTAAGTGAGACATTCTAAAATAAATGAAAAGTAAGAACAAAATAAAGGTTTAAGAAATAAGAGCTTAGTAATAGTAGAGCAACATGTTAACAAAATTTGAAACAAATACTTACTAGTAACATTGTAGGAAGATCAGGTTAATAGCTACGTGCAATAATATGTCTAATTTCTTATACAGAAGGAATGACAAATATGGCCTTCAGTTTTAGAATTAACTCATGTTGATAAGAAAGAAAAGTATCTCAAAAGTACTGAACAATAAAGTCATATCTGAATATCTAAAGGTAAATTTTATGATCCTATAATAAAACCAACTACCCTATATGACTCTAAATGTGACACTATAAAACATCATTCACCAACAAAATGGGCATCATAAAGATTTGACTATTAACATAAATGTGTGGTATAATTAGAAAGAATTTAATAAAAGGAAAATATATAATAGAAACAACAGCTATTGAAGATATCTTTTGAAAAGTAGACTTGTGCAGTCGACAATGTAAAAGATGCACAATAAAATCAATACATAAAAATAATGTGAAAAAATATGAAGGAAAAGGAGTAAACCAAATACGTTATTTGGCTAAAAGCATAGACAAAGCCTTGTGCAAAATTAAACTAATATCTCATGCAGAATTGAATAGGAATGAATGGAGGACTTTAAAAATGCCAAAGCCAAATAGTTGGTAAAGCTAATATGATGATGATGATCAGCTCATCCTGCTTTGTTTTCAATAGCCATAGCAGAGATGTGGAAATCAGACCATTCCACAAGGGTAAATCCTACCAAGTATGTATATTGGTATTGTTTTCTGACAAGTCTAGAAGATGGCTTCATGACTAGGAGCTTATCATTGCAAGAAAATGCATTGAGGCTCATGCCGATCTAATAGAACCATGCCATTAATTCCCAAATACATTGAAAACAAGTATCCTTCAGGTATCCAGAATTGAAGAGACCAGATTATATGGCTGCCTTTAACCAGGACATATTTTTTCCTTTAGACTCTACCAAATCCATAAACTAGAACTTGTTATGTTCTAATCAAATTTCAGCCTCAATTCAAATAATTAAAATGCCCTTTCCCAGTTTTCCCACGTAATTTTGATTATTTTAGATAAAAGTCAATATGCTAGTATCTACCAAGCCAAGTCAACATAGTTGGGATGCATGGATTTGGTTCTACATTGTTGGGATGCATATATATGGTTGTGATGATGCTAATGATGACAATATGTATAGGTACAAGTATTCATGCAGAAGCTTCTGGCTTAAATTCTCACATGGAACAAAGTGGACCTGGTCAAATATCATAGATTTTCACTATTTATGTAGAAATAATATAGACTAACGTAGATTAATTATCACATAAATACAGAATATCAGTATTTTAGAACCTAATTGAGCAAATTCTTGTATAAATCGTTGAATTATATTCCATAAAAACCTACATTATACTCTCTGAATAAGGAGCGCTAAAAAAAAGCAACTCAGAGCAATGGGTTTTTCTTTTAAGATCTGCTTGGTAAATGCAACTTTATAAATAGTTTCAATTTTTTTTACAACAAAATTATGTTTAAATTAAAGTAACATCCCAACATCATTAAGTACGAGTGCTGCCATTTGTTCAACAATAGTAGCAAAATGACATTTCAGAAGACCAACTACTGTATAATGTTAGGGACTCCATATTCCGCCAGAATACATGATAGTACATAAGAGCACATTTTGCATGCCAATAAAACAAGCTCAGCAACATTCAGCAGATGACACTCACCTATGTCCTGCATGTTGAAAGAACAAGCCAGGTGGAGAATTTGTCGTCCTTGTACCAGTCCTCTCTCTCTTTTTACCAACCTAAAATAGAAAGTTAGCGGTTAGCTCAAAACGAAACAACATGAGGACAACCTCGGTTAACACAGAAAACAAATTCTACTCAAGAATCTTGCTAAGGTATGCTGACAAGAAAGAAAATTTTTAAAATAATAATGCAAATAAAAACAAGTTGGCTAAAACAAGATGATGCCTCCGAGCAATACTATCTTTATTTATTTATTTATTTATTTTGCCCAATTGTTTTATTTTGCATTTTGGCATGTTCAAATCATCATATCCTGTAAAAAATACTTGTCTGCACAAAAATTGATGTGGGATGCCTAATAGTGTAGGATTTATAATGCAACTACAACGATTCAATAATTTAAAATCACACAAAAAATAAAGATAGGTCGATCAAATATTACTAATTACAATAAACCATGTTTCTTTAAGCGCATTAGACCATGCAAAAGCAATACAAATTCGCATAGCAATGACCACTAATTACAAAAATTCTTTCTTAAAAATATAAACTCAAAAGATATAAAGTTGGCACAAAACAACAATGCAACTTGGATTAATTAAAGAAATTTAATCAGCTTGCTACAAGTGAAATCCCAACCACAACAATTTATCTAAAATCGTGATTATAGCAACAAAAATAACAAAATAATTTACAAAAAAATAAAAGATCAACAAAGATAATAAAATACAAGCCTGCTGTCTATAAAGAGATCTCATCATCAAGAAGTTGTTTATCACTCTTGCACCACACTCAAATGCACATTGAAAAACACACAAGATTGGAAGTTAAAAGCATAAATTTTATTGATCAGAAGTTAAGTTGTGCATGCCTCATGTATTGGTAATTAAAAGCATTTATCTCAAAAAATAAAAATAATCATAAGCATCTAATCTCTAATCTGCTGCTTCTTTTTGGTTTATTTTAAAGAATAAAATTTGGATACCTGATAATATTCAAACAGAAGCTGTCACCACAGGCATTACAAAGTCACGCCCTTAAACTACAAAGCATCGCAATTGCTACAGTACATAACAGGTATAAATGCTAGGTCATAGCCATACTGCTTAAAACAGCGCTACAAGAACCACATCCAACAAAGCATCACTATTGCTACTAAAATAATTTGTACAAATCCTTTATTCGTGTAAACATTAAGATTTCCATCACATCTTCTCCCATTCATTCAAGATTTTGAGCAGTTAAAATTTGAAGAATATATATATTTTTTGAAAGCACAAAGGCTAATATATTAAATAAAAAGTAGGGTACAGATAGATTTTGTGGGAGATCCCAAAAATGATACCAAGCCCACACAAAAACCACCATATCAAATGGTTTCAAAAAAGAGAAAATACAGCCAATACATAAGAGATCAAAAAAAAATAAAAACCAAAAAGTGTCAAAATAGGAGTATCAGGTAGCTGGAGAGCGACCCAATTTTGTCGTCTCTGCCTCTAGTTATAGGGAAGGAGCTAGCTAATAAATTGGTCAGATGAGTGTCATTGTCAGTAGCAACCAATGTATCATCCAATAGATTCACTAGCTCGAGTCGTCCTCCGTTCTTCTTCTTCCTCCTCGTGTAGACCTGTCATTCCTCATCCAAGGATTTGCTCACCTGATCAGCAGAATGGTCTGAAGTGTGCAGAATATGTGTAGGTTGTAGAACATTAGAGGCAACTACTTGTTGTACCAGCTGATTTTCTTTCGGGTCGAAAGAGCACTCTCGTGTGTTTTGGCATGTAAGTGGAACTTCTTCAATATATATATATATATATATATATATATATATACACAGCTTCAATCATCAAAAGAATTTAGACGCAGGTGGGAGATGTGTGTGAACGGGACTCCATTCCTTCAAAAATAATAGTAATTTATCATTTATATTTATGCATATGCACGCATACAAATATCTTATACCATTCAAACACATTTGAATGGTTGAGATTTAAATTTGCTCATGCTTCTTTTTCTATTGCAAAGCATATTTAGGCTATGTTTGGGGCAGCAGAAACTTATTAAGAAGCTGTTGTGAAGTTGCTGAAGAATAATCTGATATTGCAAAAAGCTGCGGTGGCTATTACAATTTTTTTTGTCAGAAAGTCGGACCGCAGCTACAAAGCTCCCACCACACTTAGTCAGGAGTGATGGGAAAACGCTAGTTTCAACAACAGTTTTTTGCAAAAACAGCCAAAACGTGGTTTTCCCAAACGGCCAGAACAACGGTGCGCCGTAGGATCGCCGCCGTACCACTTACGCCAAATGGAGCCTTAGTTAGTGAAATCCTAGCTCTCACTCCCTTTCCCTCTAAAGGAAGTATAACCAACTTAATTTGATTATAAAATAGGATTATGCCTTATGCACCAAAACAAATGTAAGCACAGATGCATGCACGTATCCACGAGTGCCCACACAATCACGAGAGAGAGACGAATACATCTTGCTAGGGTTGAGATTAATTGAAAGCATAACAGAAAAATAACCGAGGAAGATAAAAGAGATTGCTCTCAGTACGTATGGGCAAGTGTATATCAAACTTTAGGTGTCCGATATGAAAATACATAAGAATCGTGTGATATGTATGTAAATTTCCCTTATATTAAATAGTTATCAGTATATTTGCACTCTTCTACACTATGATTTAAAAGAAGGAACTAGACTCGAGCTTCTATAGTTATTTGGTTGCAACAAGACTTGTTGTGAGTACCTTCTCATAATCCCAAACATTTAAGAAGCCATCCTCTGCAGCACTCCCAAAAACAGATGCTTTGTCTGGAGACCACTGAAGCAACAATAATTAATATGGCATAAGCATAAAAATGATGAATGCCTTAAAGAGAATATACAAAGCTTTAAAAAAAAAAAAAAGATAGCTGTCAAAAAGAAACAAGACAATGATAAGGAAAAATTAGGGAAAAAACGCATGCCTGTACACAAAGAACAGCAGCTGAGTGGCCTTCAAATTTATGAACAGGAGAGCCAACGCCCCCTGAAGAAAGATTCCTCCGATCAAACATCCGAACAGAATTATCCGCAGACCTAATAAGTAGATGCAACGCAATAAACATTAAGTTTGATAAACAATATATATAAAGCGTAAATATTATGACAGTATTGCTTAATATAATTGGATAAATATGACTTAATCCAAATAACTTCAACAGACCTCAGTCAGCATTCAGAGTTTATCAAGCCAAAAAACACATACCCAGTCAAAATATAATTGACATCATGGGGATTCCAATCCACACAGTGAAGATCCTCATTATGAGCTTTCTCAACCTGGCAGCAGAATAGAATAATAGATGAAACTCAAGAATGAAACAAAAGACTAGAAAGAATGAGCAAAAGCAACAAGTGTCTGAAAAAACTTTAACAAAAGTAATAAGAAGAAACAAAATGATCAAAAGGAGCATTAGCCAAATATGGTATTAAACATGTATTTTAAGCAACCACTAATATGATCACTAAAAATTGTATGCAGAATGCAACATAAATCATTATGATGACCTCCACACTATCAATTACACTTAACACAATCAGTTTAAGTATGGTCGGCAGTTTAATAAAATCAGATCTGCATTTTCAGCCTATTATAAAATTAAGAATATGAATACCTTGGTAATAAGATTCGGAATGCAGCTTCTGTATGAAGGTACAGCAATTCAGGTCAGAATCTCAAATAGGCAATATAATCATGTTAAAAATCCTAAATATGGATGCTTTGATCCGCTACAAAAATTCATAGAATGGAACATAATCCAGTTACAAGTCCATGCTATGGAAGACCTACAATAAAGTTCATAACATATAAATTTTAGAGGCTCTTCCAGATTTCAAAGGAAGAAGACAATTGCTTTAGCTAGCATAGAGATAATGAAATATTCAAAGGTCCTTTTTTCTTATACAGGTATGATTCTAACGAGAGAAAGAGAGAATAGAATGGAGGGCTAAAGAGATTTTCATTGATGGATAAATGATAATAAAGATGAAGAGGAAATTGATGGTATAAAAGATTAGATTATCCTCATGATATGCATTCAAGGCAACGTTAATTCAGCAAAATTCAATAATATCAGAACTAATATTCCTTGTTCAGTTTGCAGATTACGAAGTCACAACCCAACTAAATCTCCTTATCTCAGATCAGTTTGTTTATCACAAATTCACACGGTCCAATCATTATCTCAGATCAGTTTGTTTATCACAAATTCACATGGTCCAACAGAATTTCACCATATTAAAACATGAACGATTGGGGTAATAATGGTTAAGCTTGAACAAAACTGATGCAATAAACATCTCCTACACCAACATTTAGACAATATAAAGACAAGAAAATAAATTTCATTGGTTGTTTTTAAAAACAATTAAACCAATCTAAAACATCTACTTAAATTTGGTTTTGACTGTTCTAATTCTTGTACTTTGACCTCAAAAGTTCAATGGTTTGGTGAAATTCGCTCAGAAACAATCATGTGTACAGTAAAAAAAAGAAAAATCCCTTGTTGCATCATAGGGGAGTCAAACCCAAGCCTTCTAGGACTGAGCTTATAACGAAATCACCCAGTCAATCTATAGGTCTCAAGATCTACTGGTTGGGTTGCACTAAAATGAATGAACTATTTTAGTATTTTCTGAATACTCCCTAAATTTATAATATTACATGTACTCATTTGTTTTATTTACATGGTAATAGAACATAGAAGAAATTAAAGTCTGTTATGTAAACAGGTTTTGTATATACAAAAATTATTCCTACAAAATCTATGCTACATAGTCAAATATTTGAACAATAACTAAAACTTTCAATATATATCTTTTCAATCATTGATTTTTAATAAAATGTAACTAAAATGCATAAAAATACATTAAATCAACCAAACTAGAAGGAAAGTGGTTACAAAGCCAGAATTAAGCATATGAGCCACACATGGTGACTCATGAACAACATAGTAGAAAAATAGTTAATTTTGATAGTTGTTTATAGATATATTTTAAATATAACATATTCAACTTATGTTAAGAAAGGTAAAGGTAGACCTAAAAAGACTTGAAAATATTGTATAAAAAAGAGCTTAATTTATTAGAATTAGATGAAAATTTGACACTCAATAGGATGCAATGGAGAAAAAGGATTATGTAACCGACCCTCTTAATGGGATAAAGGCTTGTTGTGGTTGTATATTACTTTAAAAATTTTAAATATAAAAAGTTATCAAATATCACACCAAGAAATATCAAAATCAATAAAACTTAAATTTCTGCTTTGAGATCAAACTAACTAAAGCCAAGTTTAAAAACCTTGATTTCATCCATAGAAAGCAATATCTTAATTTTGCGTCATAAAACGGAAAGCTAAAAACCATTTTGATGGAAAAACGGTGCTTCACCTTAACAACGGGACTTGTACCACTACGAGCATCCCACAATATGAGACAAGAGTCATCACCAACGCTACAAAATTCCTCAGCACTACAACAACAACAAAAATGCTATAAAATAAGAACAAAGCAATCATTAGGTAAAAATACAAAAATAAAATAATCTTAAGAGGTTAGTGAAAATTTTAAAAATTTCATTACACTGGACAACTACAGCACAGAAGCTAAATTACTATAAATCAGCAAGCAATGGTCCAAAAATGAAGCTGACTAATGACAGCAAGGTAGAAACAAAGAACCATATGCATTATACAGCTGCTTGCAAATGGAATAAAGATAGGAGGATGATGATAATGAAACAGTTCTTTGCAGTATTTTGTCTCTAGATTACCTAGAAGGACAGAACTGCACATCTTCAACTGTATCTTCATGTCCTTGGTACACCCCTCGTGGTGCAAGGGTGGGACTGTCTGATGCCTTGTTGTTACCAGCTTTTGCAGCCTGCTTACCGCCAGAACTCCCAGAAGATGCCTCAAGAGATTTAACATCCGAAGCCACTCCTAGAGTAGATATATGATCTTGTATACTCCATAATACAACTGACATGTCCTTGCCTATGAAGCAACAAATCATGTAAGGGTGTTAAATAAATTGAATTCTACTTATCCAACAACAGAGTCATTGAAACAACAACAATCAATATCTGCAACTTCACTACGTGGGAGATGCCCAAAAAAAGTTCTGGGCGTGATGGCAATCAATGTTATAAAGATTTGGCTGAAGCTGATAGATAGAGCCACTTATTAACCATCTAAACCAGTAAGATAAATAAAGTAAACAAAGCTGTTTTAAACTGATGGTATAAAGGGTATTGCATACCACATGACCCACATATACTCGGCAATCAAATCTTTAAATTGGAGCAATTCTATGCCTAAAATAAAGCACTGAATGTTCATCAACAAAGTCCTATCAATGAGATAAAGTTAAATATCATCTAACCTCCAGAAAGGACCAGAGGCTCAATGGGGCACATAGAAAGAGCAAACTCTGCATTTTCTTGATGCCCTGTGAGCACCTGTAATACAAATGAAACTGTCTGCTAAGGACTAAAAACTGATAAGTACAAATTCAAAGCATAAGCACAAGATTAGCTACAACAATGAATCATTTACATTAAAGGGAGCCGGGAATAATAAAAATGTGCATGGATGTTCTATAAGTGATGAAAATAAATATTTTTGCATTAGAACTAACTAACAGTGCCAGACCAAATCGGGGCGTGACGGCGCAGCACCAAGCACGGCATGACGATTAGGCTGAGATTCAACATCCCAAATAAGCACCTGCATTTCAGGCATCAATCCAGCAGGCTTCAATATATACCTTCTTAAGAAGAGAAATTTCATGTCAAAAATAAGGAGAACAGTATGAAAGGAAAACACCATACATCGGGACTGTCAGTATGAGTCCCCACTATCTTACTATTTTGAGGCAGCTCCCTGATTCGGTTGACCTGCAAAAATTCAGGTGTAAAATGCAATGAGATTAAGGAAAAGCAAGGGAGTACTGGGAGCTATTGAAATGTCATTTCATACAAAAAAGTAGAATTTCACAACAACTAAGAACTTATTTTACACAGAATACCAAGCAATCAATATCTAATAAGTATCATATCATCTTTTAGTCAAACTGCCTAAGGGACGAATTCATACCTAAAGACAATTAAAAAGGAGGAAGAGACATGAAACGTTACAGTACCAAATCAAATGAATTTCTTCACAATGCCTATGTCCTACTTAAAAGGACAGGAATAGTAAAATGGAAGAGAAAAGATGACAGAAAGATCCATTTTTAAATGGGTGTCCTATGTAGTTGATCGTCATTCTTGAGTTACTTCAAAAATTTTTAAAAGATAGAGGCAGATATCAAATTTATGTAGTAGTATATTGTTGGCTAATATGATTTTGTCATGGTTTTTTGCACGCTTTTCCATACATGCTCCTTCCTTCCACATAAAAAAACTCTTATGCAGTTCTAGATCAAGAAACCATGGAGCTAAATGGCCATATTTGCCAGAAGCTTGTCAGATGACACCCTAAATTATAGGAACACTTCCCTTCTAATTTAAAAACTTTGTTTCCTACAAAAAGTTTCAAATGGCAACAGTCAAAAGATAGAGATCAGCAAACAGATGAAGAAAGATAAGGCAATTGTGAAGACTGAATCATTAAAGAAGACAAGTGAAGGGTTGCCTTCTTTGTCTAAATGTTGATCCACCTCGATGTCTGAGTTCTGTTGAACCACCAAATGTGAAATTTTAGGCAACCACTTGATGCAGAGATATATTTGGAGAACAATCAATCACAAGGAGGAAGGTTTAGCATTTAAGAGAAGAGAATAACATTCCTAAATTAATGCAGCTATTCCAGAAGTGAGTACACGATAAGATTTAATTTCAATATAAATTAATTGATTAAATACATTTTTCTGATTGTATTTATTTTTCAATGAAATAAGAATGTAATGTGACAAGCGCATCGTCTTATATTTGAAAATAATCTAATAAATGATTTTTTATTAGAAATAAGAAACAAAACTGATCTTCAAAAAGTAATTAACATAAGCAAAAATAAATAAATAAACCCTAATGGTATAAAATCTCCAGCATAAAAAAAATTCCGCACCTCCCCAGGATGTATGATAGTTTTAAACTTTTTCACAAATGGTGAGCGTGCTTCTTCATTGAACTGAAAACAGCAGCATAACTAAAGTGAGATTTCCTTCAAACAATCCTCTCAAGGAAATTATGGGCTAATAAATAAACTTTAACAACTGCTGTAAAAATAAGCACTAGCCTGTGAAATATGTTCTGCAGCTGCAACTCTTGGTTTTACAACATCACAATTGGCAATCACAAGAGTATTTGGAACGCTGCCATCAGTCTGGAAAAATATGCACAAAAAAGAGATATAGCTGAATAGCAACTGTGGCTCAACTTTCTCATGAAAAAGCTCAATAAAATCCCAAACTTTCTTTTAACAAATAATATATGGTATGCAAAATAAACAAGTAACTCAATAAGAGTCATTAAAAAATTTTACAAGACTAATAACGGAAAGAAAAGACAAACAAAATTAACAAAAATGTAAAATGTGAAAATGCTGCTTATTTAACTCCCACTTAATGCAAAAAAATCTTAATTTAGTAGAAAAAGAATCAGGTCAAAAGATCTCAGTTAAAATTGCTCCACATAATTTCCTATCTATTACTTCCAATATCAGTGTTTTTAAGAATTTTCAATCAGAGGATGTCTTGTCAAGAACTTAATCTCATTCACTATAATTTTTAAGGGCTAAAACGACATAACTGTAACAAATGTAGCATTAGGGAAGCTACTTGCCTGTTCAGATAGGTAAAGGCGCTGACGATTCTTGTAAGTTGCATGCTCCACTTGAGGGCCCCAACTTTTCATGTAAAATGAATATGGAGAGTAAGAATAGAGAAGAGAAATTGCAAATGAAACTAGGAAACAGTAAAAATCAACCTAAATTAACTGGCCAACACAAAACAACTGTTACATAATTAATTATCTATTTACCAATACTACAATGAATTTTCATTGTAATAATAATTTATGTTATGTTGAATAACTCAATCAAAGCTAAATCAAATGGTGACCACCAACTTCACATACAAAGGTGCAATTGCATTAACATAATAGAAAGTTATATACAGTAAACTAATTAATGGCGCAGGCATACTTCAAAATTGGCTATCAATGGCAAGAAATCAACTTGAAGAAATAACTAGTTGTTTTGATGAATTTTACATTATAAGTTGCAAGAACTTCATGCTCCAGACTCTGTTACGTTGCAAAGGAGACAATAATAGTGGCCCAAAAGTTATATGGCATGTTTGTTTCAGTTTTATTTATCAACCTAAGCAGGTTTGGCCTTGTTTTTATTTTTAAGCACAAATTTGAGCCATCTTGAAAGCCAGGTTAAGCTAAGCCCAGCTTTTCATTATTGAGGGATAAGCTAGGATAAGCTGAGCACAGTTCCAAACTGGCCAAAGCTTGGTTTGCTTGGCTAGAAGCCACAACCTTCCTCTTCTCTTATTTCAACTAGGATCCATTTTGGATCATTTTTTATTATTTTCTTTTTTCCCCCTTTTTTTTTCCTTTTTCTTTGGTTTTTAAAAATATGTTTATTTAAGGTATTTATGTTTTTTTTAACAAAAAAATTATTTTAACTCACTCAAAACATTTTTTAAGTGATTTAAGTGTTTAAAAAAAAGCTACAAAAACCATATTTATTTGTAATCAGAATATAACTAAAATAAAATTTTAAATAAATTTGAAGCAGTTATTTTGTGATTTTTTTTTGTTTGATTTTGAATTTTCTTGTGCAAGGAGTGGAGTGTGAGTATCCAAGAGTCTTCAAAAGTGTGAAGATAATTGAATGTGGTGTACTTGTATTATTCTCTTCATTTTTGTTTATAGTGAATTTCTTAGTGTAGTATCGCTCCGTGATATTTCTCCATTTTAGGGTTTCTCCAAATTAAATCTGATTTTATCTACATTTCCTTTCTTTGTGCCCGTCTGTTCAAAATTTTGTTTCGAATCTCTTAAATTGGTTTACGCAGTTTACATCTCACAATACCAATGTGCTATACAATTGAGCATTGCAGTTTATACACACTTAGCTCATTATCTCTTAGCTAACATAAATAGGCAACAAAAACAGGCCCTTAACTTTCATTAAGGGGCAGTTTAGTTGAGAGGTTTCAATAAGATTTATCACTACTTTACTAAATCCAATTAAACAGCAAAATACAGGAGTTCTATGGATTTACGAATTTTCGGATTTAATAAATCCAATTTTATCTTTGATTCGGCCTAAATTTGGATTTAATAAATCCAAGGGATGAGTGAATTTACATATTTTAACATAAATCCACCCAAACGCAAAAAAAAATATATATATAAACATGAAATAAATCCGACGGTTTGCTAAATCCGAATTTCTCTCCACCGTCAATTTTTTGACATAAATTGGGATTTACTAAATCCAAATTTTAGCGGGATTTAATGGATTTAGTGCACTAAAAAAAATTAAATCCTCAACTAAGATGCCTAACACGTCAAATGGATATACGATTTACTAAATCCTACTGACGTTAAATCCCACTTGCAGCCAAACAGCCGCTAAGAGTTTATCTTGTTCTTCAAGATCTTTCAATTAGCAGCGTTAAAGTAAGAAAAAAGAAATAAAAAAGGATAACTCAGATAAAACCTATGTTCACCTTCAAATGTTAAACAAGAATCATCTAACCTTCACATCCGGTATGGCAAAGATCGACAGTATGGTTAAAAAGAACCAAAAAAGGAACTTGCAAACAATGAGCCAAGAACCAAAACCTAAAACCCTAAACGGCGATCCTCGCCGCAAAAACCCTAGTATGTCATTGAGCCAGAAGGGAATCACGAAACAAAGAGGGAAGAAGAAAAGAAGAAATACCGGCAGGAGAGCGAAGGCCATACGAGATTGTGATTGGCAAGCCAGTCGTAGAGCACTGGCACGAGGGATTTCCACTGGGTATACCTTTCGTCCACGGAACGCTGCCCCGCTTTGCCTCTCTCCTTCATCTCTCTCGTTGGTGCTCGCAGGCGTTCTCACGATCAAGCTCTCGAACACACAATTTTTTCACCTTCAGGATCGGTTGCTATGGTGAGCACAGAGCAAAAGCTGCGCGTTGAACGGCTGCTCTTGCTATCAGTAAGAAAAACAGCACGGGAGTCGGTCGATGCCTGTAGAGAGGGAAGGGCAATTAGGGAAATTTTGTGTAAGCTCGTGTAAATTTTCTCAATAAATGACTGATTGGAAGTAGGGCTTGCAATTTAGCTCTAAAAATGTTAATCATCCGAAAATTGAATCTAATTTTGGCTTAAATTAATATCAAATCCAGATAAACGAGCGGAGCTATGAGCCAACAAAATTGAATCATTTTTTTATCTTATTTCATTCTCCTCTCGAATCTGATCGAAATTAATGTCGACCGTCAGCTGACTGTGCTCCCACTCCCATTGCTCTCGACCTTCTATCATTCTGCTCATAATGTGACTTAAGACATAACTAGATTTTGAATTCTTTATATAATAAATCCTAGCTATTTTTCTACCACAGCCGCTCCCGTGAGGTCGTGACCCATTCTGAGTTTCGCTCCCGATTTTGGAGACGACGAAGAAAGTCTCCCTCCCCAATTGGTTGTTTCTTTGTCTCCCTAACCATACTTTAATGTTTTGACATGTATGTTTTTTATTGAGATTTATTATAGTTCGGTTTCATTCTTACAAAGTCTGTGCCCAATCTCCATATGACAACTTTTTGAAGCAAACTGCATGGAAGGATTTGACATTTGAGTTCATTTTGTGGTTAGCTAAACTAAGATTTGAAGATGTAATTCCTATTTGTTCCTTTTGTTAAACACTCTTAATTTGAATAACACATTTGAAGAATGAGTTATTTTATAGCTGAGAAGAATTTCATGTCATAAAACTTCTCTTGCTGACTTTGTTACAATAAAACAAATAATGGCATGTGGTTTGGCATCACCTTTTAAAAAAGTGTTTACAATATCGTCAACTTTTTTCACGGACTTTTCATGTGAAACTTTCCTGTTAACTTTTATTCTTTGTTGAAGGTGGTGGCTAGTGATGGGTTCAATTGTTGTGATTGTATGTTCATTTGGCATTTGGAAATCGGCATGGGTCACATGGCATTAGTAGTGGTATTTGAGAATATGCTTTGGTTTTCTTAGAAAAAACTGATTAGTGGTTCCGCTCTTCTATTGATAGATTTTTCATTGTAATTGGCTTACAAGAAAATTATTAGATCTGTTATTAACCTTTATGCTTTAATGGAGTACTTTATGTTTTTTATCTCAACCATAAATTCTATTGTAGTGATTTGTTTTTTGGAATTTAGAGTTCCCCTTAACCTTTGGATGATATTTTGTTATTTTAAACTCCTTTTATTTGTGGCAAATCAGCAAATGCAACAAGATTAGTTTAAGTAAACCTCTTCTTTAGTACTTATTAATTTAATGTTTAAAACTTTTTGTAGAGGCAATGAAAACTCAAACTCAAAGCAAGTCTAATAGTTCTCGAAATCAGCCTATTGTTAATAGAGCAATAGCTCAAAATGAGATTGTGGGGAAAATTGCTAAAGAGAGAAAAGAAAAGAAGCAAAGAACAGAGGTTTGACAATATTTTGGTGAAATATCTATCAAAAAAAAGGAAAGTAATTCAAAAATGAAAATGTAATTACTGTGTAAAGTTCTATGTGAAGCAAAAGACTAGTTCCAGTTCTCAAATGAGTAAATATTTCAGAACCAATCATTACAGTAAAATTGATGGTAGAGATAAAAAAAAAACAAAAGATATTTGATCTATTGATAAAATTCAGTCTATTTTTGTTTTATGCGTCTCAATTTCATATGATCATGGTAGAATAAAAATTATTGTGGCCAATATAATCATTGTTCGTAAATATCTCTTCATAACATCCCTAAATGAGTAAATATTTCAGAACCAATCATTACAGTAAAATTGATGGTAGAGATAAAAAAAACAAAAGATATTTGATCTATTGATAAAATTCAGTCTATTTTTGTTTTATGCGTCTCAATTTCATATGATCATGGTAGAATAAAAATTATTGTGGCCAATATGATCATTGTTCGTGAATATCTCTTCATAACATTCAAACATTTATGATTTAATATTCTAATGAAATCAATGAATTCAAACTATCAAATAATTTCAAGATTTTCCATTGAGAAAAAATGCATGAAAGTTATGAAGTTGAGAAAGAAAAACTGAAAAGAAATTTAAAATTAGTTAAAATAGTCTCACTTACCATTGATTGTTGGACATGAAGCCAAACTATTGGTTATATATGTTTTAATGTGTATTACAGTTAGAACATTCACATATTAGATCTAATATTTCTAAAACAATTTCTAAAAGTTTGATACAATGGGGTCTTCAAAATAAAGTCAATACTATTACTTTGGAGAATCGTTAAATGAGCTGGTCACTAGAAAGTTGAAATGATTGTTTAGTAGAAGATCTGATTCTCTCATTATGAGAGATTTTATCATGTTCGTTGTGCTGCTCTTATTTTAAATTTAATGGTGCAAGATAATTTGAATGAAATTAGGATACTAATTGAAAATTTTAGAGAGTCAAAATTGTTTATAAAGAGATATCTTAGCCAATAAAAAAAATTTGTTAAGATTGGAAGGCAGATTGGTTTGTTCGCACCAAAATCATTACGCATTGATGTGTCAGCATGTTGGAACTCCATATACAAAATATTATATTCTGCATTTTATTATAATGTTGTCTTTGCGAGATCTTAATTACGCTTCATTGCCATCAAAGGATGAATAAGATCAATTTGATAAGATTAGAGAATTTCATCATATTTATCGTCTTATAACTGAAATTTTCTCAGAATCCAATTATTATACAACAAGTAGGCTTCTTCCCAATTTAATACTCATTAGGAAAACTTTGAACCAGGAATGTTTATCCCATAATATTTTTTTTTTCTAATATGCAGAGAACCATGAAAATAAAGTTCAAAAAATATTGAGAAGACTGTTCAATGTTATTCTCAATTACTTGCATTTTAGATTCTTGAATGAAATTTTGTGTCATTAATTATTATGATGAATTTATTGTGAATGAAAAGAAGAATATTATAAAACAAAAACTTTTTAAGATATACTGCTATTATGTTGTTGATAAACAACTTATTGGAAAAGAAGTCAGTGAAGCATTCACATCTAACTCTCAAGTAGGGGCATCAATCAGAACACAAGACAACACCAGCTCACTTGATGATTTAGCTTGCTTATATTATTTTATAGATTCGACCGGGCTTTCGCTTCCATAGAAGTCTGATCTTGAGTTATACTTACAGGAAACATATGTTAAATGTCTCAATTCAGAGTTTGATATTTTGCAGTGCTGGAAAATGTCCACCATGAAATACAAAACTCTTGTTAAGATAACCAAGTATATCTCTTCAGTTCCAATCATAATTGTTGCTTCTGAATCAAGCTATGATGCTTCTGAATCAACATTTATTGCAAATGGGCGTGTGCTAGGTGATTACCAATTTGGGACTTAATTATATAATGATTTGATTTGGTTGTAGGATGATGAGTTTGAGTGTTATAATGAATTTAATTCTAAATAAACAAAATATTCTGATTTTACTGGGGAATTAAGATTTCATAGGAATTGAGATTTTTTGACAAGTGATACAGCTCAAAGTTATGATATTTTTCTATTTAAATTTTCTATTTTATTTTTTATTATCATAATTTTATGCTTTTGAATGATATATTTATTGTATTTTGTAGGTTTTATGTAAATCCTCTGATGTAATTATGTCGGTTTGTTGTTCGATTAGCGTAACTACATAGCTATACTATAAATTTGTGTAATTATGTCGATTCTGGCGCAGCTACGCCAACATCCATCTAGACCCATGACTTGATCAATTTTTTAAGGTTTTTGAGGGATTTGGAAGCCTTAATGTTATATAAAGGGATCAGGTGAAGACTTGGGGACACTTTGTGCTTTGGGGACTTTGCATCAAGGGTTGAAGGGATACTTGGGGGCTCTAGGGTTTTTCCTAAGGGTTCCCTCGAAAAAAGTTCTTTTATTTTTTTATTCTCTTTTCATGTTTTAATGTTGAGAGTTTGGAGAGGTTGAGTGCATTTGTATAAGGGAGATTTGCAGAAATCTTGTATTGAACGGAGAGAATCACGATATATTGCAAAAACCAATTAGTCTCGGATTTGACTTTTTCGCATCTCTTGAATTATTCTCATTCTTACACAAGCAATAATATTTTTTAAGCTTTTTATTCTCATGCATCATAGCTACTTTTTTCTCGAACTTATGTTATGCAAATAATGTTATTTTATCGTTGTTTTTTCCTATGGATTTTGTTCTTTATACTCATTCTTTCTTTTACATTAAGATAATTCAGATGAAATAACCATTTATATTATCTATATTCATGTTGTTACATGAAATGTATAAAATGGGTACATTTTAATATAAAATTTTATATTATAAAAAATTTTAATGTTGAATATTAATTTATGATTTTTTGTATAAACTTTAATTAATCATAGGCATATAAGTGTACAGAGATAAGGAATAACTTCTTCTTCTTTTTTTTGAATATTTTTTTAGCAATTTTTTTTGCTAGCAAAAGATGATTGGGGCCACTAAAGAAAAAATTGCCATAGTTTGGTCTTTAAAAATAGATTGTTTGTTGGCGATTATTAGTAGATTATCACTTAAAAATAGTTACTAACAAGTAATTGAAATGTAACTCCATATGCATAATTAGGTAAAATCCTCAAGTTGGTCATATTTCTATTGCTATTTTACAATGACCCATAACATTGTCATTTGATTAACTTTGTTCTGTGGATTTTCTATAATAAATTTTTGTAATGGTTTTTCTATCATTTCCCAATTCATTTTTTAAGCATACTTTTTCAATGGAAGAAATTTTGTGCGAGCCTTTTAGCTTGAAAAAAACAAATTTTTTGAAGTGCAGTCCGGCAAATAAAGTTATCAAGGTTGATAAACTCCTAAATTATAAGTCAAATGAACTCTACCGTATAATTTACCTAGCAATATTTAAAATGTGCACTTTCCCACAAGTGTACATCATTTAAAATTTAATTTTTATAGTATTTATAATAACAAGGTTGATTGTAGAACTTTATGCTTGACATAAATATGCTCCTTCCCATAGGTGATTATAATATTGCAAGTTGTAAGTTGGCCCAAAACTCTTGATTTTACGTAGAACTTAGTGTTTCATATAAAAATAAATGAGTTGAAGTTAGTTTACAAGATAAGTTGATTCATGAATAACTTTTCCCACAATTTGTAGATGACTTTTCAAGTTGCAAGTGCCAAACATACTATGTGGATAGTGATAGTGTTATTTCTAGATAGCATAAGCTGACATTCGAATCAGTGTTATGCGACTGTAATTTTTCATGGAGGTTATTGTTACATCTACTTCTCCTCTACTATGAGCGTATAATAGCTCTATCATTAACCATTTATCATGCATAATAAATCCTTTTTCATTGAATGTATATAGAAATCAAGGAGATGATAATTCTATCATAGAACTAGATGTGAAAGTGGTGTTTTCCTGAATCATATAATCTACTTAAGAAATTTTCAATGAAATGATGTAATAGATGAGAAAGATAAACATTATGTGAAGACCTCTCATTTGAGAAGTAGTAGCTCATCTAAATGCAAAAAAAAATTCATTTAGGCTTTTACTTATTATTTCTATCCTTTTAATCATTTTGACTATTACTTTCTTTTTTTGCACTTTCTTCTTAATGGTTCCAATTTGTAAATTTTTATATTTATTAAAACATTAATATATATATATATATATATATAAGTCTATGTAACAAACATATCCTTATTACAAATTTATTTTAGATATATAAATGAACAGTGAATTTTGGAAGGGTCAACCATTGCATTATGAGGAAAAATATTACGTGTGGTAGACCGCACGTTCGGATGACAGTCTGAATGTTGTCACGCTGTCATGTATTGCACGGAGGCCCATCCAGACCGTTGTCCAAACGTGTGCGGCCGCCGCAAGTAATATTTTTCCTTATGATGAACAATGAATTTTGGGTAAAGTCTTTCATATATTGTTCATTTACTCTGTGGATGCACCCTTAAATCTATTTGCAATTCCTGGTGGAATAATTAAATAAGTTAAAGGGGGCATATTTAAGGGCATTTACGTACATACCATCCAATTCTTGTATATTTTCTTGTCTAACACAAACTTCTTTTTTCAAAAATAGCACCATTTTAACTTTTTAAAAGTGGAATACACTTCTCCATGCAGAGATAAAGGTGGTGTATACATAAAAATGAGAGTTTAGCGGGTAGAATACTTAAGAATTGAGTGACACACATGTAATCTTCCCAACTTTAAAAGGTTTGGAAGAAGCTACCTATTCCTCGCTAATTTCTCAGCATATATATTAAATTTTCTACAAGTGTTTTTAGTTGGAATAAATTACCATAGGTATGTGGAAAAAATAATTTTAAGTTCGAGATAACATCAAATATTTAGAATATATATATAGACAAACACACACATATTATTGGGTGACAAGTTGGTAAGTAGTTGTGTTGTCAGTCGTAAGACCTTCTGACCAGGGTTTGATCCATACGAGAACGGATAGTACATATGGCAAACTGTATTCTTAAACAACAGTCTTTAAGAGTCCATTTGGGGCAGCTTATAAGTGCGGGCGGCGTTTTCAAAACGCCGCTGTACCGTTTGGTTCGCGTTTTTCGCCAGCTTATCCGAAACTGCATTTGAGTTTTTACACTAAACGCAGGCCGCGGGTCGACCCCTGTGGCCGGCCCGCGGGCCGCGTTTCAGGATAAGCAGCTTATCCTGAAAAGCCCAAGCTGCCCC
>NW_018164640.1:1261056-1303384 GCF_001263595.1 Phalaenopsis equestris | reverse complement strand
TATATATATATATATATCTCCTAATATAGTAATATTGAGGAGCTAAGTTGCATGAGAATAAAGTTGAAGTTACCGTCTGAAAGATAAATAGATTACTTCAAAATTTAATTCGTTCCTCGCAGTCATGGACTCATATCAAGAGATGAGCTATTTCTTTAAATAGTATATATGATTACAAATCAAAATATTAGAAATATTAGTGCCTTAGCCACAATTTATGATAAATTACAGAAAATATTGCTTTTGGCTACAGCTTTTAAAAGCTTAAGAAGCAACTTACAAGTTATAACTCAAATTCATTTCAAGACAGAGACATTATTGCATGTTCCACACAAACCAAAATTACAGCTTGACAATACAAAAACTAAAAAGAAAGGGAAAAAAAGGCCAAGAAACAAATCTTCTAACAGAACATCAATCATAAATTAGATAATTCACCCTTGAAATGAATATAGACAAAGATGAAAATGGAACCAGTTCAATATTTAGCTAGCTTAAGATCAAGTCCTGACTAAACATAAAAAGAGAAAAAAAGAAAGAAAAAACCTAAATGATTCAATTCGTCTCTCATGTTATTACTGCAACCTAAATCTCTATAACTAAGAAAAAAAGATGCCTTTTCTTAAACAGGAAGCATGAATGGGAATTAATTCCTGTACTGTTCATGGATGATAAGCAAAAACCATCAGAGATAGCATCAATGGTTAGATAGCCTGAGTGTCACAATTATTCAGACTGAAGAAGGAAGCAGCACTTCTCAGATCATGCTCCTGCACTTCGTCTATAATATTAGCATCAGCTTTCGCTTCGGCCATGGAGCTGCACCGCCAAAAATGTATCAAACTTTCAGTTGATTATACAAATATAAATTAATAGACAAAACTATGTCGTATTTATAATTATATTCTTTCGTTCGGGTAAAGTGAACTGCAAATACTGATATTTTAGAATTCTTCATTTTGTTTCCAATCAATATGATATGATATGCATTTGAGCACTTATAATATGGACATCTAATTGCATATGATATGCAATTAGAAAAGTGTTGTAAGATATGTAATTTCTGGCATAGAAATGAGACGAAAAAGAACACAAGCAAACACAGATCGTTTACGTGGTTCGATCCAACTGGATCTACGTCCACGGAAGGGAATCAATCAAATAGTTCACTAAGGCAAAAGAAATGGAGAATACATAGCTTATACATAGAGATGAGCCCTCATCTTCCTTCTATGACCTCCCTCTCAAGCGACACCTTGATACAAGGCCTCAAGATGCTCTCCTCCTCTCTAGCTCTCTAGCTATCTCCTTCCCTCCTTCGTGGTAGCTTAAGATCTCTTCCCTTGCCCTCCTAAGCCTCACACCCTCTCTATTTATAGAAGCAAGAGAGTGGTAGGTGGAAAGTAGGTGAGCGGTAGGTGAACGGTAAGTGAGATGTTGTAAGTGAACGGTACCACATTACAAAAGTACCCTTTTACCTTAGTTCATTAATTGGGGGTCAAAATAACAAAAAGACTACCACAATCTTCCCTTCAAAAGAAGTTAATGCCAAACATTGTACATCATTCTTGAAAAATATTTAATAAGATGCTAGCTACTAGCTTATTTGTGGAATCTAGAAGACTCTTAAAAACCAAGCATAATAGGAGATTAAAAAGACCTTATATCATCTAACATAAAACATTGCACAACTATAATGTTTTGTTAACACTTGAAGAGATCAAAGTTACATAAGAGATTTGCACAAAAAGAGCTAAGATGGATTTTGGGTGTCGGAGGATACCTAGAACAAACTTGAGTTTGTGGGAGGTGAGAAGACAAAATTGTTGATGAGAAATCCCTTAGAATTATATTTTAATAGCAATTACAAGCTCTTAAAATGTGCTCGACATTGGCACCGAAGGGTGCCATCTCCAAAAACATAGCTTAATTTATACCAATCTAAAGGTGAAAATTGTTATATGTGGAAATCCACATGCACTTTGATTTACCTTTTAAAAATGAAATACACTTTTTGATGCATAGATCTATATGCCACCAATGTCTTATAAATATAAATATAAAATTTTAGTAGTCAGACATGTAAACACATATTTTCAAAATTAAATTGTAGTGGCCAATGAAGAAGGAAGAGGCCATTAGGTTCTATTCAGGCAAATACTCTATAATAAGATTGTTATGATATTAAGTGAGAATAAATTTGAGTCTCCCCAATCTACATTCTAATACTTTTCTTCACCCAACCAATCTTTGCTACAATCATCTTTCACCAATGGCGCTCTAAATTTTTAGTTCTTGTCCAACAGTAGACTTGCATCATGCATGATATGCATTACTGAATAAAAAACACAATCTTTGGACAATCACTGAATGCAGAGAATAAACAAAAAGACTGTAATTTTATTCACATCTAAAACAACTGATTCATTCTGACACAATAGTAATTCAAAATTTAGTCTTGCTAACCTGCACAGCCCAGTGATCGTAGACCCAATGCTAATATTCTGTGCAGCGTCCTCCTGTTCCTTACAAATACCAAATCCATGCTGCATTCCATACATATCAGCAAGCGACCGCACATCCACTCCTTCCTCTCTCCCCTCCTTCCCCTGAATTCCGAACAACACTTGCTGCCGCAGCTCCTCATTTCCAATATCAATCGGATTAACATTGTCATGACCGTTGATACCGTGTTCATGAGCGCCCTGCAGGTCCTTCGGCACATCGTAAGCAAAGCAGAAATTATTACAATGCTGCTGTGGCTGTTGCAGACCATAGATGGCATCAATGTCCGCCGCGCCGTCTGCGGCGGGGTTGAATTGAGATCGCAAAAACGCGACTTGGTTGAGTACGTGTTGTAACTGGGTGTAAGTCGCTTCAATCTGGCGTTGTAGATTGAGGATAATGCGGTAGCAGCCGCCGGAGGGGTCTTGCGCGCGAATATTGGACTGAAAAATGATGGAGTTCATGGCTTCCTGGCGGTGGCTTTCGTCGACGGATTTGAGTATTTTGAGTATGTTGGAGACGCCGAAGAGGCGATGGGCGTTGATGAACTGGAGATGTTTCTCGGCGGGGAAGAAGGGGGCGAGTGTGCAGTCAGGTGAGCATTTGCGGCGCTGATATTTGCAGGCCGCGCAGGCGGAGGAAGAGGGGGAAGTTAAGGGGCCCATGTTTAGTTTAGGGGAGGGGGAATGAGGGGACGAAATGGGGGGATTGGGATGCGCTCTGTTTCTCTGCTTCTTCGCGTAATTCGGCGGTGGAATGGAGATTGGAGGGAGAGGTGGTTTCATGAGATTGCGGGGAAGGGGGGAGGAGGAGGAGGAGGAGGAGGAGGGAGGAGCGGGAGATGCGGGGGAGAATTGGTCGTCTGTGGATTGGGAGATAGGCGGAGATGGGAGAGAGATGGGAGGAGACCGTTATGGGTTGTTATTATTTTGATGGGAAATTCAAATTATGGTTTTTTTTTTTTTTTTTTTTGAAAGGTTTGTAGTTTTTGCTTTTATTTTATGCTTTTTTTAGAGGGTCATTTAGAGCTGATTGAAGCGCGGCTTAAAATCGGATTGTTAATAGTTCTAGTAATGTTAGGGTTATGAGTTTAATGAATTTAGCTCGAAGATCATTAGTTACTGTAAAATTTATTCAAATTTTGGGTTGGAATGAAATGAGTGAATCGAGCAATGGGTTAAGATTTTGGATTGAATTTGTTTTGAGTCGAGTTTGAGCTGGCCCAGTTGAGAGCTTTTCAATGGTTTAGTTATTATGATTTATGATTTGTGGTATGTTATTAATTTTTTAGTTTTATGATGTAATCGCTAAGTATTATTATGTTAGAAGGCAACTTGTGTTTGTTTTAGTTTTTCTGGGAAATTTACGTACAATTCAAATAATTTTTATTTATTTACACATCTAACACCAAAGTACGATAATTACTTATAACATTGAGGCTAAAATTCATACAAAAAAATATGTATTTCACTTTTAAGAGATTAAAAATAACGATATTTTTATGTAATATTTAAGATTTGAGAGGTATATAAGTAAATATAAAAATTTAGAAGTGAGGTACACATATGAAATGAGTGGTAAATATCTAAATTGCCCAAATTGTTTTCATATAAATACGATAAATTTTGCCACAAAAAGATACATTAAATTTGTAGAAATTTATTCTATCATAAATATCTTCGTTATCAATTAATTTTGTAATAAGAATCATCAAATCTCCCAATATTTATTGATAAATTGTCCATCACTAATATATTTTTAATTCCTACAAAGAGCTAATTGATAGACATATCAATAACAAATATTTGGCAAAACCAAATCAAAATGAATTTTAAGAAAGTTAATTATATAATAATAACAAAAATTATTCAATATTATCACTTATGTGTTTAAAATCCCTCCCTAACATGAGCCTAACTCAAAAACCTAGGTCAACATGGCTCTGGTTTACCTAAACATCATTGCTTTTATAAGTGATGTAGTTGGGTTTATTGTATCTAGGTATTCACAATATGTACTGCTTTTGAGTTTAGTTTGAAAAATATTTTAATTTTATTTTTAAAAAAAGTTTTAATTTTATTTTAAAAAGGTTTTAAGCTCAGTTTGAAAAATGATTTAATTATTTTGAAAAAGGTTTTAAGTTGAATTAAAAAAAAATTAAATTGAAAAAAAATTAGTTTTTTTTTTAAAATGATTTAAGTTCAGTTTGAAAAAGATTTTAATTTTACTTGAAAAAATGTTTTAGTATTGTTTGAAAAAGGTTTTATGTTTAGTTTAAATAAAAGGCTTTAAGTTTATTTTGAAAAAAAAAATTACTCTTATGTGAGAAAGACTTTTTTTTATATTTATTTAGAAAAAGGTTTTAAGTTTGAATAAGAAAAATTCTAATTTATTTTTTTTTTAAAGGTTTTAGTCTTTGTTTAAAATAAAGGGTTTTAAGTTTTAATTTGTTCATAAGAAAATACTTTCAAATTTTATTATCTTCATATATATATATATATTACAAGTCTTACTAGACCCTCATTTTGTCTTAATTTAAGGAATTAAACTCCCTTTCATATAAAGCTTCAATCATAGAATCTATGTCACCCTAGGTCTACAATTATCATGAGGTTATAATTTGCACATAAAATCACCTAGCTTATATTTTTGCTTATGAAACATAAAGTTATCCAATCTGAATAAAAATAAGGCTCATCCAACTTGCATGAAAATATAACGCTCATCCCAACTTGCATGGAAATATAGATCTGATTGGTTATTCATTCTACCGCATGCACACACATAATTATTCAGACATGCCTACATTAACAAACTTATACACATTCCTTCAAACATACATGCACATGCATCAAAACTTTCACAAGTTAATTCAAATACATACACAGGCTCATTTTTTTATTTACTCATAAACACCCCCACACACATACTATTATTTCCTTACATTTACACATACATAAATATTCACTTACACCTTAAGATACACTTACACACTAACAATATTGACACACACATGCACTTTAACATACACACACACACATTGAAACACACATACACTTTAACATACATACACACACATTGAAACACACTCACACACTTACACTTTAACATACACATTTCATTACACATAAATGTACACATTACACTACACATACACACCCCAGTACACTTATACATTAAAATACATTTATTTATATATTAAGACACATAGACCCTACATTCTACACTACACACAATACACACTTCTCTCCTGAGCTCTTTTTTTTTGTTTTGTTTTTGGATAAAGGTGTGTTTAGGCTAGCTATGACACCTAGGGCTCATTTTAAATGAATCTATGTCATGATGGGTTCAGTTGGGTCCCCTCAAGGTTAGAGGGTGTTCTCATTTGGATAAGACATGGGTGGAAGTGATCGTTTTTGGGTATGCAATTGGTGAAAGTCCTTAGTTGGGTAGGAAATGGGCGAGAGTGCTCAATTTGGGAAGAGGTTAAGGTTTAGGGTTGGCATGATGGGTTTCAGGTAGGGATGTTTGGTTAGGGTTGTATGTGTGTATGATAAGTTTCGATTTTGGAAAAAGTTGGGATAGAAGCAAGTGCTAGGGTCACTTTTGAGAAAAATTGGGAGAAGAGTTAGGGCCGGTTTTGGGAAGAAAGGGGAGAAAAGCAAGTGTTGGTGCCAGTTTTAGGAAGAGAATGAGAGAAAAATAAGTGATTGGGTCGGTTTTGGAAAGAAAGGACGAGAAAAGTATGTGTTCCTTGGATCTACATCATGGAATAATTAAAATAAACAATTAGGATGTGAAAAATTATAGCTTCCTCGGTTAGTGCTCTTCCTTGGGTGAAAGATTTCCTTGCTTTGACTCTCTTGACTAGAAAAAGGGGTTAGATTTTGAGAGGGAGAGGAGTTGGAGAGAGAATGAGAGGAGACAATCATGGGGGTCACAATTTTTGAAGGGATTTTAAGTGAGAATTTTGAAAAGATGGGGGGAGTAGTTAGGATGGATTGAGGGAAAATTTGAATGATGATGAGACTTAGAGGGAATATTGAAAAAAGAGAACGATATATTAGTATTTTGTCAAGGTAGTTAGGTAGTTATGGCAAAACACAATTATATGTCTTTTTGAAGAGAATTAAACAAGGAATCCAATGATCTAAATCATTTTGAAAAAGGATGTGTTTAGCTTAAGTTATAACAAGTTGAATTGTAAGGGGTGGTTACAAAGTGATTATGATAGCTATGACAAAAAATTTTATCTTAGGCTCATTTGGTCTAGAAAAATATGAGAAATTCAATGGTGTAATTGGTTTTGGTCAAAATGATCCATTTCTCAAGTCAAAGGCCTAAACCCTAGGAGAGAGAAAGTGGACTTTGAGTTGAGTTTTAGATTGTTTTAATTGATCAAATTATGATTTTTTTTTTTGTAAATTTAGATCAGCTTTGATTAAAGTCCAATTTTACCTTAAGCTCGGATGGTGTTGTTATTTGCAAATTATATTTTTATTATCGAAAATATCATTTTTCTCTCTCCTAATTATCGTCAGCTCAATGGACTTCCAAACGGGGTTGTGAATTTTTTTACTAGAGTTATAAACTTAGCTTGAAGTTCGTTAATCCTTCGAAAGTTGATTTGAATTTTTTCTCAAATCAAGATTGGATCGAAATTAATGAGCCAAATTACGGGTCAAATTTTTCGTTTGAAAATTTTTTTTTTTTTTGAGCCAATTTCAAGCCACTAGCTCGGCTCAAAATCAAATCGTTACTTGCTCTGGTGATGTTAGAACTTGAATTTAGTAAATTTAGCTCGAAGATCGTTAGTCACTCAAAAATTTATTTGAATTTTGACTCGGATCGAGATCAGATAAAAGTAGACGAGCCAAAATTTTGAATCAAAAATTTTTTTCGAGCCGAATTCTTATCTGACCCCAACTCTATTGGAAATCGGATCCTTAGTAGACCTCCCTTATTTGGTTTTCTGGATGCTCTTCTATTTAACGTAGGCATCGAACCCTTTTATAAAACGTAAAGATAAAAGCATATTTTTTCGAATATTAAGAAACAATTTATTTGGCTAGAGTTGCTCCTTCAATTTGTCAAGAAGCTCTAAATAATTTAGTCATTATTATTTATGATTCTAATATTAATTTTTAATATTTATGATGTAATCACTAAACATAATTATAATTATGTTGCATGTAACTTGTGCTATTTTTTTTTTTTTTGGGGCAAAATTTATGAAAAATTATTTCAACGGACAGCGCATGCAGATATGCATGTGGTGTCCGATCTACACCGTTGATAATCACAAAGATTATTTTGGTGGACCCCATTTATAACTTTTTTTTTTAATTTTTGATCGACGGTGGAGATCAGTGATCGACGGTGTAGATCGGACACCGCATGCATATGGAATAATTTTCATGCAATTCACGTAATATTTAGGTATTTACATATCTAACATCTAAGTATGCTATTTACACTTGTAACCCTGACGTTAAAATCAATGCATCAAAGCATGTATTTAGCTTTTAAGTGTATTTAGCTATATATGTATTTAGTTATATATATATATATAACATTCAAATCTTTAATATTACATAAAAAATTACACTTAAAAGCTAAATACATGCTTTGATGCATTGATTTTAACGTCAGGGTTACAAGTGTAAATAGCATACTTAGATGTTAGATATGTAAATACCTAAATACCTATATATATGTGTGTGTGTGTGTGTAAATATGATAGCTAATAAGTGAGATATGTATAAGAAATGGTAGAAAATATCTAAATTGCTCGAATTGTTTTGTTATAAATTTGATAAATAATGTCATAAAATGATATATTAAATTTGTAGCAATTTATTCTATAATAAATAGCTTCGTTATCAATTAATTGTAACAAGAATCATCTACTCTCCCAATATTTATTATAAATTGTCCATCACAAATATATTTTTATTTATTGCAGGGCTCTAATCGATAGACAAATTAACAACAAAACTAAGATGTCATATAAATGTGTACATCGAAAATGTAACTGCATGAATCTCGAGGAGATTCAACGAATCACACCAAGAAGACAACAAATAATTGAGTTATCTAGTGACATTTATGTCGGCTAAATCATTGGCTGACCCTACGCAAGGACATTCACAAGTTTGACGATCGCTTAGTGGAACTCTCAACTGATCTTCTATGAAGATTTAACACCTGAAGAAATGTTTACTTTATATTACGGTAATGTGCTCTTTGGTTGAAGGAATAACCTTATTTGAGACAATTAGTCCTCACGACAGATCCCCTCGGAAAAATCAATCAAAGATCTATCAACTGTCAAATGATTATAGCCGACCGAGCGAATGCCAAACGACTAGACTGAGCTGTTACGAATATAAAACGGAGTCAGGGGCAATTACACATAGAGAATGACACCAACAACGGTTACCATCACCAAAAGATATTACAGTCAGATATAAATATGTAAATGTGTAATGATTCATAAATGTATTGTTATGTTCCCACTAAGTGAGACTATCATGTAATTTACTAGACCCTTCCTTTGATTTATAAATTGGAGGGACATTTCTCAGAGAATTAACATTATTTGTGACTTACTCTTTCTTTTCTTTCTCCCACTTCACTTTATTTCTCTCATCCGACCAACGCTCTATTCCTTAGGCTTGAACCGTAAGATATTTTGAGATTTAACATCCTAAAAGGTGCGATAAGCGTGGAGTCATGCCTTTAACAAGAAGATAAATGTGTCACGGAGAATGAACAAATATCGAAAAAAACGTTTAATATGAAGTATGTTAGACAATTTTTGCAACAACGAATTCAGGAGCTCCAAGTCCAGATGGCTAGTCAGATTGCGGAACTGACCCACATGGTGCTTGAGGGGAGGGCATAGTCTCTCCTACAACCTAATCCTCCAGCACCAAAGCCCCAAAGTAACCAAACGTCTTAATAAGTTAACTGCGTGGAAGCATCTTAGTACCAAGAAAGTGTTAGATCCATGCCGAGCAATAGGCTGTAAGAGGGGAAAATATAATTGTACTGCCAACCGGGGAATGTGTTATCCCTTCGCATTATTGATGTAAAACCCCAAAAAGGTTAAAAGTTTCGGCTTTGGAGCCAAATAAGTGTCAGAGCGATCCGACCGATCATATTATGTCCTTTGAGCCAACTACAAGCCTTCTCAAAGTGTCTACACATTGAAATGTCGATTATTTTACAACACACCTAGAGATTCATCCCTCAGGTAGTTCAATGGGCTCTTTGTCAAGATTATTACATCCTTTGTAAATTTCAAAAGTTATTTACAACGCAGTTCGCTAGCACCTAAAGCCCAACAAGGATTTAGAATCTCTTTGACACGTAAAGCAGGGACCGAATGAGAGCCTACAGGAATATGTTACACAATTCTAGAAGGAGATGCTAGAGGTAAGGAATTTGGAGCTTGCGATTGTAAATGTTGCACTTGCACAAGGGCTGAAGAACACTGAATTTAAGCATTTACTGGGTTTACAAAAGCCCAAAACTTTGGCGGAACTCCCGAAGCTGGCCAACAACCACATTATGGCGGATAAGTATGTGAAATCGCCTGTCTAAAAAGGTGAAAATTTTGACTGATAGTCAGGCAAGAAAGACTCATGAAACGACGAATGAAGAAGAAGGATGACCCTCGCCTTAAGCGTGAAAGAGGTTGGTCGTCCCACGGGGTTAGGGAGATTGATCGAAACACATGAAGACATAGAAAATCGAATGATCGCTCAACTACTGATCGAGGGACGTCGAGACCCACACAACTAAGGGTTTTGATGGAAGAACTGGTGGAAGCGATTCAGTACAAAGAATACTTCTAAAAGGTCCCACCGATGAAAGCCAAATCCTTTTTCATCAAATCACAGCAAATTCTGCAAGTACCATAAAGACCATGACCATGATGCAAAGGAGTATAGACACCTTTGTAGCTTGGTTGAGGAGTTAATTCAGGTTGGAAAGCTCAAAGAGTTTGTGACCCTCGAATCGCACACTCGGAGACATGGGAAGGCACCTGCGGAAGATGACTCAGATGGACTTGTTTGAGCTAAAGTTATACTCATTAGTGACAACGATACTGGGAGGAGATTTGGTAGAAGACCCGACCAAAAGAGGGACGAATCTGGAGATTAATGCACTATTGATCAAAGAGGAAACCCCATCCCTCGATCATATTTACTAATGGTGACTTGACCCTGCATGGAATCCATACAACAATGTCATCGCTGTTATGACGACGATTAAAAACTACCAGGACGACAATATTCTGGTTTACATATATAGCTCGGAACATCCTGTTCAAAGACGCTTTCAACATGATGAACTTATTAACTAATCGATTGTTTTTGCCTACTGACCCTCTGTAAGAGTTCTCTAACAAAAAGAAGGAGGCGCTTGGAATATTCATACTGTTTGTCACCGGGGAGAGGGAGGCAACTAATCATTAATATGGAGGAATTTTTGTGGCAATGCACCACCAATGTATAATGCAATTTTTGGTCGCCCTCTACTCGATAATATCAGAGCTGCGGTATCTATGTACCACTTATAGTAAAATTTATTGGTGATGAGGAAATTATGACCGTGCGTGGGAAACTGGAGCTATCTCAGACATGTTACATCCGAGCGTAGAGAGCATGGAATAAGGAACCTTGGACATACAACACCAATGGGAAAGGAACCTTGAAGCTGAAAAAGCCACCATAAAGGTCATCGCGGACCTTGACAAGCCGGGAAAAAAATTTTCTAATTAGTGAAACATTTGATGCAAGTCACAAAGAATTGTTGCCCCGAACTCTCCAAGAGCACCGCAACATTTTTGCCTGGTTGGCTGTTGAGATGCCAGATGTTGGTTGTCATTGCCTTAATGTTAGTTCATCTGCCCGCCACGTAAAGCAGAAGATGCAGTTGTCAGCCATGAAGTTAGTCAGGCTGATTAGCGAGCAAGGACAAAAAGCTCAAAGAGCTGGGTTACATCTGAGGGGTGCAATACCCTTCCTGGTTATCTAATGTAGTCATAGCACAAAAGTCTAATGATAAGTGGAGAATGCGTTGGGACTTCAAAAACCTAAACAAAACCTGTCTTAAGGATGAATACTCCTTACCAAGGATCGATGCGGTGGAGGACTCTATGTCGAACATTCTGCATGAGTTTGTTGGATGCTTTTTCTGTTTACAAGGAAATCAAGAAGCACCCGAGTGATGCTGAAAAGACCGCTTTTATTATGGGTGAAGGGTTATACTATTTAATGTAATAACCTTGGGTCTGACAAATGATGTCGCTACTTACTAACGCCATATAGATGTAATATTTTCTAAGCAAAAAGAAAAAAAAAATATTAAGGTATATGTCGATGTTGTTTTAGTGAAAAGTAGGTCAATTGAATAACATATATGTGACTTAAAAGAAACTTTACAAAATTTTAGGAAATATAATATGAAATTAAACCCGCTAAAATGCAGGTTTGAAGCTTCAACTGGAAAGTTCTTGGGGTACCTTCTGAAGCCCGAAGATATAAAAGCTAATCTCGAGAAAGTCAAGGCACTCTTGAATATGTCCTCTTCTCGCAATACCAAGAAGGTGCGGAAGCTTGCCGATTGAATAGCAGCTCTTAGCAAATTTATTTTCAAATCAGGTGACAATTGCGCTGCTTTCTTTAAGGTATTAAGGAAAGCCAAAAATTTGAATGGTCAATTGAATGTGAGCAAGCCTTTCACAGTCTTAAGTAGTCATTAGTCTCGCCTTCATTGCTACAAGGGTTGAAGTAGAAGGAGAAACTCTCACTATTTGAGAGTAAGGACAGAAGCCATCAATTCGGTTCTGATTTGAGAGGAGTTGAGGAAATAATTCGCTATCTACTACACCAGTCGGGTTCTCAGGGGAGCCGAGGTTGGTACACAATTATGAACGAAGCTAACATTTGCTTTAATTGTCTCTACTTGTAGGCTCCGATTATATTTCCAAACTCACAAGTTTAGAGCACTCCGGTCGGCTTATGGAGTGGGCTGTGGAACTTAATGATTACAACATCAATTGCATTCCCCATATGACGATTAAGGCTCGGGCTGTAGCTGACTTCTCAGAACCCGACAGCTTGAGCGAGGGAACCAAAATAAGGGAGCAAAGTTGGATCCTGTAAATCAATGGTGCCTTCGGGCAAGCAGGTGTGAGAATTGGTCACCCTTGATTTGGAGGTTACAATAATTAAACGGAATACAAAGAGCTAATAACAGGATTACGACTAGCCCTCGAAATGAGCGTCCTACATTGAGTGGTTAAGTTGACTTCTCAACTTATTGCCAACCAAGTCAATTGGAAATTTGAGGCTCGGGATGAGATGATAGCAAATATTTGAACAGGGCAAAAATGGAGACAGGATAGGCTACAGGCTTCCAAAATTGAACATGTTAGACGGGAAGAAAGCCAAGTGGCTCATCTTCAGTTAAGGAACATATGCTTTGAAGAAAGATGCCATGAAGGCTTTTCCGACCAACCATAGAAGAGCTAGAGGCAATGGAGGTGGAAGCTAAGGGTATAAAAACTTGGATGGATCCCTACGTCTTTTACATAATTAAATGCTCAAATGAAAATAGATTTTGTGTTGAACGTGAATATTGTTATTAATATCTATGATTTTCTTATAACCTCCGTAACATGGCATAAAAAAATAAATTAAAAAAAAATTTATAATTATATATTATATGTAATTGCCCAAAAAAATATTTGTTTACTTGTCTAAAACACGAATATAAGCTCAAAATAACTCTCATTAACTAGCTATTAATAATTAAGCTTTAGAATTACGAATTTAAATGCTCAAATGAAAAGAAAGGTGAATTTTTAAAGCTTAAAAAAAACCCTCACAAAGATGAGGCGATTTGGGCACCCTAAACATTTATTTACATATCGAACAACATCTTTCACCAATTTTTCAAATTCTCACTCAAATATCAAGGATCATGATAAAACCCCTGTCAACATTTTCCATTTTTATCAAATTTTAATTGTGGCAAGCATAAATCGATAAGCTGATGACAATATATATATACATAACCTGACTCATTGGTGCGTCCTCTAACGTAAGTCTCTTGGGTCGGGGGTTCGAATCCCGTGGCACGGGCTCTTCGAATCAGATACAAACACACCTGAGTTTTCAACTCATTGGAAAAATCGATAGTTGATGTCCACTTGACCAATTATCGATTTCACATTCTCAAAATAATATATATATATATATATATATTGCATATATTGTTTGTATAACAATATTACCATTACCACCACTGTTTTTTTTTGTCCCGCAGTAGTGACAGATTGTAAGCAACTATCAGCCCACGCCGCCCATCATAGCACACACACACACTCTCTCTCCCCCCACGCTTTATCTCTCTGCTCTTCGCCTCACGCACTCCCTTCGCCCAAATCTGGAAGCCCTAAAAAGATGATGGAAGGAGTCCTCCCCACCTTGTTATCCTCTTTCCAGAGCTGGTTCACCCCTACCATCCTCTTCCTTCTCCTCAACCTCATCATCGGCACCATTGCCCTCACCTCCAAGTCCTCTCGCACTGAAGATGCCCCCCTCCACCCACCCCCACCAAACGAAACCATCACCTCCAAGTTCTCCCGCTCCTCCTCCGCCCTCCTCCACCGCATCCTCTCCTTCAATCCCCACCTCCATTCCCCTTCCCCCACCGACATCAAACCTCTCGATCCTCCTTCCCTCGAAACAGACTCCATCAAACCAGATCCAGCGCTCACCGGCGAGATCCACCACCATCTCAACCGGATCCAGTCGCCCGCAGAGACCGATTCGAAGCTCGCGGAACGGATGAAGAAATCCGCAACCGAAAAGCCCCCTCACGCGCATTTTGAAGAGGGAGAGATCCTGCAGCTTGCGGATAGTATCGTCGGAGAGGACGGAAGGGAAGTCGATGCTCTCGCCGACGACTTCATTTACCGTTTCCGGCAGCAGCTGAAGCTGCAGCGGCTTGAATCCGTGGTGAGGTACGAGACCATGCTCAGCCGAGGTCAGTCAAAATAGGTTAAAAGCAGGAAGAAATTTGATGATACATCAAAATATATCTTGTTTTCTGCCTCTTTAATTCCTTTTTTTTTAGCGGTTTAATTTTATTTTTTTTTAATTTTGTTTTGTTGTTTAAGTAAATTTATTCCGCAGGAATTTTAAATTTATTGGAATTTATGGATTGAATTTTTTGTTTTTTAAGTTGGGTTAAATGTTGAGGGGGTTTGGGGTAGTTTATTTGGGGCAGAGACGTTTTGACAACGAACATTGCATGTTTAAGTAAACTGAGTTTTGACAGTTTATGTGTTTTTAAAATGATGAAAACAACGTTTTCACACCCCACCTATATGGGGCTGAGGTCCGATATTTCCAAAAAAAAAATAAAAATTTGTAATTGTCACCCCATCTTGCTTATCAACAACAGATTATTTTTAATCAGCTTATCAATAAATTATTCAATAAGCTACAACTGTTCCAAACAAATATTAAAACGGTCTAAAACTTTTTATAATAATTGGTATAAAGGTAACAATATATATAAATGTGTGTGTGTGTGTGTGTGTGTGTGTGTGTGAGAGAGAGAGAGAGAGAGAGAGAGAGAGGGAAATATAAATAAAATAAAGTTAAGGGTTAGATATGTAAATATTGTAAGAATTGTGGGTGCTTATGTAAGTGCCCCTGTTTAAATGGATGAAAAGGGTAATTTGCATCTGGGTGATTAGCTGTCGCTACGGTGCAAAGGACCAGCTGCAGGCCGGGTTAAAAATAGCTCATTATATATATATATATATATATATATATATATATATATATATATATATATATATTCCGAACATTTACATACATGAAAGCCAATTTTTATGTATTTACATATGTAGGAAAATTTTATTTTTTAATATTTATGCCAACTAAATCTTTCATATCATCTAAAAAATACTACTGTTTTAATTTTTAAAAGTGACATACATCTTTTTTTTATGTATATATTATTTGGGATATATATAAAAATTTGAATGTTAAGTGTTAGATCTATAAATACATAGGAATTAAGTGCAATGCATGTAAATCTCTTCATGTTTAATCTATTTTGGGACATAAGATCCACTGTTGGGTATACCACATCTGATGTGTAAGATCTTGAATGTTTCCCAAATGTCATAGAAAGACACTAGAAGGAGAGAGATGTCCTCCCCCTTTTATCCTATAGAGACTATCCTCTTCTTCCCCTTGGAACAACAATTTCCCTCTCCCATGGGAGAAATTATTCAGTACAGATTACACACTTAAGCTCTACGTGCTTGCTCTAGTAATATGTCGTCATGTGTGCTACACCATACCTACTTATTGGAGCGGAACCGCGGAGGTTATTGAGGGGTTGTTCCGTTTAATAACCTTCCAATAACCCATAATAATATTCATGTTTCCGCTCCAATAATTTTCGCGGTTTCACTTTAATATTTTTTGATGCTATTGTGGGGTTATTGGGGGGATTGTTAGGAGGTCATTGAAGGTATTAACTACGTGCTGTGAACTGCTCTAATAACTCTTCGACGTAACACACTTGGCGTCATATTACGGGAGTAACGCGCGTAGAGCTGCGTGCGTACTCCGTATGGAATAATTACTCCTCCCATAAAGTAACTCGTGTTTTTTTTATGGGAAGGCTTTAATCAGGACTTGACCTCTCGTTAGTGCACAAACCGATATTGGCGATGTGATCGGCCTCTTTTGTCTCGAACGTTATTCTCGATTTGATCAGACCAGTTTAAATGATTGGGGGCGATCTGATCACTTCGGTAAGTGGGTTTGGGCGGTAAGCATTTTGTAAAAAAGGATGTCTGGTTTGACCTATTCAGGGAACCGCCAGGCAAGCTCGATTTCACAATTCGGTATTTGTGTATACATTTCCCAAAGGAGTTGCATGAATATTTCTGGTGTATACAAGCTATTATGATCAAATATATATATAATTCAATAATTTTTATTTTTTTATTTACAAATCAACCATTATCTTTCACCCTTTTTTCAAATTCTCCCCCAAACATCAAAACTGCAAACCACAACTTGGATCGCCGGCGCACCATGCCACCGAACGCACATTGTGGTGCTATCTGCACAGTCGTCGGCATGTCTGATTAATCAGATCGAATATTTTCTCCCTAAATAAAGGTAAAGTTATTTCAACTATTATTTAACCAGCCAACACCTGAACTTAAAAATATTGGTTTTGGTTTGAATAAAACTGGAGTCAATCATAAAAGATGCTGATTGTTTTATCAAAGTTCAAGTTGTCACAAGTCAAAATTATAAAACTGAGGGAATTATGTAAATATGAAAGTTTAGGTGTTAGATATATAAATACATAGAAACCTTGTGGCATGCAAATGCTCCAAAATTATATTAAACTTGTTTCAAAATAAATAAAAACTTTAAAACCCCAGCAAAAAATATTGACAGGAGCAGCCTCCCATCTATATTTTCTCTTCCTACGATCCCTACCCAAAACTACGAGTCAAATGCAGCACTAATAAGTCCGTACGAAGAACGTGCGGATGACAACATGAATCACATCACGACGTCGAACTCACGTAGTAAAACTGTCAAAATGGCTCGTTGTTCATGAACAACTCGTGTTCGGCTCATTCGCTAAGTTAACGAGCCGAACACGAACAACACAAACAAATATTTGTTCGTTCGTGTTTGACACGTTTTGACTTGAAATACTACTAGTCAATTATACTATATATATATCTATGATGAGTAGTATTTTTAAAAAAATTAATTGAGTACAAGATTACAAACATTTATAATCAATTAAAGGTGTTAATGAAGAAATTAGAATAAAAATTATTCAAATAAGATTCAAATGGTGTTTTAAATCTTGCTCTAATCCTTGACATCTTATGGCTACCTGATTACAGGCTCTTTGTTGGTGAACGGCTCGTGTTCGGCTCGCTAAGCAAACGAGCCAAATACGAACAAACTTTTTGAGCTCGAAATATAAACGAGCCGAACACGAGCTGAGCCCGGGCTCGCTCGTGTTTGACTCGTTTACACCCCTAAACTAGACGCAATAATTTCTCATAAAAAAAAAAACAAAGAGATAGGTATGCTATATTTTTGTAGTAAAAAAAAAATATCATGATATGGTGAAATATGCTCACAACATTCTGAAGCTCATGTTGAACCCGCAAATAAAATCTGCTAAAATAAATCTGGAGCTCAATCAAAACGATAAAGATCCTTTTTCATTATTTTTATATATAAATAATCTTAATAATGAACAAAATTCATTCACGGAAGTTGGTGGAGATGATGTCGCCAGTTTTTGCAATTTTGAAACAGATCTTCAAGATCTTCCTTTTGAAACACCAATTAAAATCTTTGAGCCAAACCCCTTTGAATTAACTCCACCGTCACAACTTGAAGCTTAACCTATCCCTGGATCATTCTCTAAACTCGAGATGATCTATCCAAATATAGAAGACCAACTTGAAGAGTTGGAATACCCCCGTCTCAAGAAAATGACCGCTAAAGCAGATAGTGCTTATGCGTCCGTATCCTCTTCCAATTTGCCACCAAATGAACCGGTCATGGGTCCGGTTATGTATCCACCTGCAATTTCAGGAGCGCAGACGGATCCCTCTTCCTCTTCCTCTAATAATTTCCAGAACCTGAGGTCAAGAGCCTCAGACTTCAAAAGATCTTACCAGCAGAACATATGGACTCTTCCTTCTGCACAGAATGCACATGGAGTTATGCTTGTTCTACCAGATGATTTCTCTCTCTACGATGACATGATTTCCAGATGAGAGTCAATCACTTTAAATCTGGTAAATGATAAACAATTTGCCGACAATAAATCAAAGGTGTTGTTTATTGAAAATCTGCTGGGAGAAGTTGAAAAGAAGATATGAATCTCGGAGGATGACATACGAGGATGAATATGAAGCTGTAATCAACATTGCTGACGATCCTTAGAATGTTTTTATCAGCCATCATAAGAGTTATCTTATTGGAAGACCCGACCAAAAGAGGAAAAGAGGGACCCGACGAAAAGAGGGACGAATCTAGAGATTATTGCACTATTGATCAAAGAGGAAACCCTATCCCTCGATCACATCTACTAATGGTGACTTGACCCTGCATGGAATCCATACAACAATGCCATCATTGTTACGACGACGATTAAAAACTACCAGGACGACAATATTCTGGTTTACATATGTAGCTCGGAACATCCTATTCAAAGGCGCTTTCAACATGATGAACTTGTTAACTAATCGATTGTTTTTGCCTTCTGGCCCTCTGTAAGAGTTCTCTAACAAAAAGGAGGTGCTTGGAACATTCATACTGTTTGTCACCGGGGAGAGGGAGGCAACTAATCATTAATATGGAGGAATTTTTGTGGCAATGCACCACCAATGTATAATGCAATTTTTGGTCGCCCTCTACTCGATAATATCAGAGCTGCGGTACCTATGTACCACTTACAGTAAAATTTATTGGTGATGAGAAAATTATGATCGTGTGTGGGAAACTGGAGCTGTCTTAGACATGTTACATCCGAGCGATATAGAGCATGGAATAAGGAACATTGGACATACAACACCAATGAGAAAGGAGTCTTGAAGCTGAAAAAGCCACCATAAAGGTCATCGCGGACCTTGACAAGCCGGGAAAATTTTTTCTAATTAGTGAAACATTTGATGCAAGTCACAAAGAATCGTTGCCCCGGACTCTCCAAGAGCACCGCAACGTTTTTGCCTGGTTGGCTGCTGAGATGCCAGATGTCACCATAGATGTGGGTTGTCATTGCCTTAATGTTAGTTCATTTGCCTGCCCCGTAAAGCAGAAGATTCAGTTGTCAGCCATGAAGTTAGTCAGGCTGATTAGCGAGCAAGGACAAAAAGCTCAAAGAGCTGGGTTACATCTGAGGGGTGCAATACCCTTCCTGGTTATCTAATGTAGTCATAGCACAAAAGTCTAATGATAAGTGGAGAATGCGTTGGGACTTCAAAAACCTAAACAAAACCTGTCTTAAGGATGAATACTCCTTACCAAGGATCGATGCGGTGGAGTACTTTATGTCGAACATTTTGCATGAGTTTGTTGGATGCTTTTTCTGTTCACAAAGAAATCAAGAAGCACCCGGGTGATGCTGAAAAGACTGCTTTTATTATGGGTGAAGGGTTATACTATTTAATGTAATAACCTTGGGTCTGACAAATGATGTCGCTACTTACTAACGCCATATAGATGTAATATTTTCTAAGCAAAAAGAAAAAAAAAATATTAAGGTCTATGTCGATGATGTTTTAGTGAAAAGTAGGTCAATTAAATAACATATAAGTGGCTTAAAAGAAACTTAACAAAATTTTACGAAATATAATATGAAATTAAACCCGCTAAAATGCAGGTTCGAAACTTCAACTGGAAAGTTCTTGGGGTACCTTCTGAAGCCCGAAAATATAAAAGCTAATCCCGAGAAAGTCAAGGCACTCTTGAATATGCCCTCTTCTCGCAATACCAAGAAGGTGAGAAGCTGGTCGATTGAATAGCAGCTCTTAGCAGATTTATTTTCAAATCAGGTGACAATTGCGCTGCTTTCTTTAAGGTATTAAGGAAAGCCAAAAATTTGAATGGTCAATTGAATGTGAGCAAGCCTTTCACAGTCTTAAGTAGTCATTAGTCTCGCCTTCATTGCTACAAGGGTTGAAGTAGAAGGAGAAACTCTCACTATTTGAGAGTAAGGACAGAAGCCATCAATTCGGTTCTGATTTGAGAGGAGTTGAGGAAATAATTCGCTATCTACTACACCAGTCGGGTTCTCAGGGGAGCCGAGGTTGGTACACAATTATGAACGAAGCTAACATTTGCTTTAATTGTCTCTACTTGTAGGCTCCGATTATATTTCCAAACTCACAAGTTTAGAGCACTCCGGTCGGCTTATGGAGTGGGCTGTGGAACTTAATGATTACAACATCAATTGCATTCCCCATATGACGATTAAGGCTCGGGTTGTAGCTGACTTCTCAGAACCCGACAACTTGAGTGAGGGAACCAAAATAAGGGAGCAAACTTGGATCCTGTAAATCGATAATGCCTTCGGCCAAGCATGTGTGAGAATTGGTCACCCTTGATTTTGAGGTTACAATAATTAAACATAATACAAAGAGCTAATAACAGGATTACGACTAGCCCTCGAAATGAGCGTCCGACATTGAGTGGTTCAGTTGACTTCTCAACTTATTCCCAACCAAGTCAATTTGAAATTTGAGGCTCGGGATGAGATGATAGTAAATATTTGAACAGGGCAAAAATGGAGACAGGATAGGCTACAGGCTTCCAAAATTGAACATGTTAGACGGGAAGAAAGCCAAGTGGCTCATCTTCAGTTAAGGAACATATGCTTTGAAGAAAGATGCCATGAAGGCTTTTCCGACCAACCATAGAAGAGCTAGAGGCAATGGAGGTGGAAGCTAAGGGTATAAAAACTTGGATGGATCCCTACGTCTTTTACATAATTAAATGCTCAAATGAAAATAGATTTTGTGTTGAACGTGAATATTGTTATTAATATCTATGATTTTCTTATAACCTCGGTAGCACAGGATAAAAAATAAATTAAAAAAATTATAATTATATATTATATGTAATTGCCCAAAAAAAATTATTTGTTTACTTGTCTAAAACACGAATATAAGCTAACGATACTGGGAGGAGATTTGGTAGAAGACCCGACCAAAAGAGGGACAAATCTGGAGATTACTGCACTATTGATCAAAGAGGAAACCCCATCCCTCGATCATATTTACTAATAGTGACTTGACCCTGCATGGAATCCATACAACAATGCCATCGTTGTTACGACGACGATTAAAAACTACCAGGACGACAATATTCTGGTTTACATATGTAGCTCGGAACATCCTGTTCAAAGGCGCTTTCAACATGATGAACTTGTTAACTAATCGATTGTTTTTGTCTACTGGCCCTTTGTATTTTATGCAAATTAACTTACTGTTTCATTATTACAAATTCAAGTATGATGATACACTGTATTTTATGCAAATTAACTACACAGTGGTGTGAGCATTTTTCCCACATTAAGAGCAACGAGAGTAGTGACTTTTCAAGGACTTATTATGCTCCAATTGGTGTGAGAATTTATCCTGATCATCCTTTAGTTTGATCAAACATCTCCATTCGTAGTCTTCTTTCATCATAAGCTCAAATTCTTCAATGGGGTAATTTTCTAAAGCACTGCGGATGTGTGTGAGGGTATTTGCTCCTTCACCCTAAAAAATAAAACAGATTGCATCAGATGATTCTTCGTTAAAATCTATTGAAAGGACATTGTAATTATCTGGAAGCTCCAGGTTATTCAGTATGGCTGCTCGAGCCATGTTGCCCTTCTTACTTTTACATTCCTTGGTGAAATGCCCTTCATCGCCACATATATAACATCTGTATTTGGAAGATTTTGGCTTGTTTTTATTTTTGATAACACGCACATGAGAATCGTGCGGTTTTCCTTTATAATTTTTGGATTTGCATAAGCCGTACTTTTTGTGCTCGTTGTAAAAACCAGGCACTGGTATCTTCTTCCACAGAGAGAGGTCTTTAATTCATGTCTGTACCGCAGCCCTCTTGCATAACTCTGCAAGATATTGATAAGTAAATCTGATTCTGGGCATAACCCCTACTGTATTTCCGGGGTATTTCTTTTTAAAATGCTTTCTTAATTTCGTTGCCGATAATAGGAGACATTTTTCTGAAAAAAATATCTGATAATTCTGGACTAATATACATTCGTCCAAACTTCGCAGCTAAGACTTTGTAGTCATTCATGTATTCAAACATGTTCTTGATTTCTGAACATGTTAATCTTTCTAGATCCAGGTAGGCTCTGTTTTGCTCATCTGTGAGCCTTGATAGGGATCTTCCAATAAAATAACTCTTCTGATGGCTGATAAAACATTCTGAGGATCGTCAGCAATGTTGATTACAGCTTTATATTCATCCTTGTATGTCATCCTCCACTGGATCCATATCTTCTTTTCAACTTCTCCCAGCTGATTTTCAATAAACAGCACCTTTGATTTATTGTCGGCAAACTGTTTATCATTTACCAGATTTAAAGTGATTGACTTCAATCTGGAAATCACGTCATCGTAGAGAGAGAAATCATCTGGTATAACAAGCATAACTCATGTGCATTCTGTGTAGAAGGAAGAGTCCACATGTTCTGCTGGTAAGATCTTTTGAAGTCTGAGACTCTTTACCTCAGGTTCTGGAAATTATTAGAGGAAGAGGAAGAGGGATCCACCTACGCTCCTGAAAATGCAGGTGGATACATAATCGGACCCATGACCGGTTCATTTGGTGGCAAATAGGAAGAGAATACGAACGCATAAGCACTATCTGCTTTAGCAACCATTTTCCTGAGACGAGGGTATTCCAACTCTACAAGTTGGTCTTCAATATTTGGATAGATCATCTCGGGTTTAAAGAATGATCCAGAGATAGGTAAAGCTTCAGGTTGTGACGGTGGAGTTAATTCAAAGGGTTTTGGCTCAAACATATTAATTGGTGTTTCAAAAGAAAGATCTTGAAGATCTGTTTCAAAATTGCAAAAATTGGCGACATCATCTTCACCAACTTCAACGAATGAACTTTGTTAATTATTAAGATTATTTATATATAAAAATAATGAAAAATGATCTTCATCTTCATCTTCGTGCTCACTCGGAGATTGATCCCAGACTGATTCATCATCACCACCATATTCTTCAACGTTGCATATAGTTATGAAATTTTCAGCATCATCTTCCTCATAATCCCATGGGGGACCATCTTCATAAGCCATGTAAGCCGCTTCGTCCTCAGAACCTTCAATGTCCTGAGAGGAGTATTGTGGTACAGGTGGTGGTGCAACAACATTATAGTCCGAGAAAGATAAACGAATTGTACCATCAATCCATTGTCTAGTAACCAGTTGTCGTGGTATTTGAACACCGGTATTTTCAGAGGGCTTGAAATTCCAATCTAGCTCTTGCAGTTGCTGTATGGAATGTTTCTGTCCAGGGATAACAACAATCCCATGGGTTGCCAAATAATCAGCAATTCCGTTGACATTATAACGAAATCCCGCATGGCTGGTGTTAGTAAGTCTGACAACTAAAGTTCTGGTAATTAGGAAATTTGACTCTCCCCCTTGCCAGTCTTCATAACCGTGAGTGAGTACCACAAGCTCAATATGATTCAAGAAATCATGTATGGACAACATGTCCAAAGTAATATAAACGAGTTGTGTACCTTCAGAAAGATCCACATCAATTGCACCGATGATAGAGACATCAGAACGCCATATGGTATCGCGGAGAACAATCAAGGTCGTAGTACCTACATCTCGTCTATGTATAGTATGAATACGTATCATTATTAATCCAAGATGTATGTGATGCATCCCCACTTGGACTAATCGTTGGTATGATTCTTGCCTTATGAATGACAAGTTTATCTGCATACCCTCAGTTGCAAGTATGCGTTCCTCAGAATAGTGTTGGTAAACCCGATGTCTGGTTGAAGACCAGCCATCTTCATATAGAGTCTCTGCAGGAACTAAGTTTGCACGCCTGCGCTGTAAGATCTGTAATTGCTGCTCTGGATCTATTTGACTTTCCAGAGTTCTATTGTAAGATCTCCGTCTAGGCATTTTCCTTTGAATCTCGTACGCTATACGTGACCTCATACGGTAGTAATGTATTTGAACATCTAGGTTTGAAGTGGAAGTAGATGTAGGATTGGAGTTTCGTACGTTAGGAGTGGGAAGAAGAGTAGTGGATGTACGAAATGAATTATTCCTAGATGTAGAGGCCATAGATCAAGAATTTAACTATATTTTTGTTTTTCTTTCAAAAATATGGTTTTAGGATTTTGAAAAACAAAAATATAGCCTTTTGGTTTGGTAGGTTTCACCGATCTGGACGGTTTACCTAAAGATAGAGATTCAAGCTGTTTCTATAACACATAAATGAAATTTTCAACAGATTTTTCCCTTTCGAGTTCCTTCTGTTGGATCTGCTTAACCTTATCTTCTACAGTAATAAGCATGTCAGAAACTTTAAGTAATAATTGAAGGAGAGTATTATTCTGCTGTATTATAGCAGATAAAGCAGAGGGAACGTTTTGTCTAGCGTCAGAAGGATTTACGAACCCTAACGCTGGAGGTTCTAGGGAATCAGTAGCTGAAAGAGCTAACTTATAATCAGTGGAGACTGATGAAAGCTTCCAATCGTTCATAAATATACAAAGCAATAGTTGGGGATAAGAAATCAATATATGAAAGCTAACATCCTGAGTTCACCTTTTAGAAAATTGATAAGTTGTCTCGCTTGACTTGTCCATGCCTTAAACTATCATCCTTATACATCTTAACCATATGATTTATCATATAGATCTAAGGATTTTAGAAAAACTTTAACAAATCTGAAATTCAAATGTAAAATTAGATTTATAAAATCTTAAGTTAAGTTCCTAAACACACTTAGCATATACTTTTCGTTCGTACAATTCCTCAGTGCTCCTACTGTTTTCGGAGATCTCTTCGAGGCACTCGGGACTACTAACTAATCATGCTAAGTAGTAGCTTCTTAACTCAAAATAATATAAAAATAAGATTACAAAATTGAAAACAAATCTATTAAGTAAATTCTATAAACTTAAATCAGATAATCAAAATCATAAATCAAAACGTATAAAAGATAGCTAAATAACATGAAAGAGTTTGGCAAATCAACTCATCAAAAACCTTACTCGGATCCCTCAGAATACTATAAAGGTTTTACACCAACATAGCTCTGATACTAAAAAGAGGCGGAAACAGGGATCACCGGCTTGGGAGTCACAAAGAACTTATAGCCGGAATAGAGATGTAAACATGAACTTAAAGAAATTTTTATTGAAAATAGAAGACTCACAAACTTAGACTCGAAGAGAGAAGTAGGCTCTTGGCTTAAGGTCTGATGTCTGCAACTCATACATATGTCTCCTTATATAGAAGAGGAGACGGAACTAAGATGAGACGGAACTAAGAAATAAATCTGGAGCTGAATACAAAAGTACAGATGCAACTTGTTTGTTTCTAGAAGCAGACATAAATTAACAAAACAACAAGTTACAAAAAACAGATTGTGGCAAAACCATCAATCTAATATAACTGCATATAATACTTTTAATTTTTTTACAAGTAAAAGATTATTTTTTTTTTTTGAAAGGATTAGGAGTTCAAAATAAATATTTTACTAAATATGAGCTTCAATCACAATGTTTACCAAAATGAAGCATCCACTGGTTTCTGGGCAAGAGTTAATTTCTACTGTTATTTAAATCAAGCAGCAGGAACCTTCCTTCCATCTTCAATGAAGAAAATTGCAGACTCCGGCACCTGATAATATAGAAGATGTATCAAAGTTTATGATTGCATGAAATGAGAATATTTATGAAACATATTCACATTCTCACTTTTATGTTATGCTTATTTGACTAAGCAGGAAAGGGCCAGCATGAGTACTTTATATAAGCATTTCTTTAAAATATGCCCACCAAAAGAAATTTATAAAGGAGCATTTTGACTGAACATTATTTGGAAAAGCAATAAAAGATCACCTCTGACCAAGTTTCTGTGATGAATTCTACTATATCATACGATATATCTCCTTGGACATCAATTTGCTCCTTCTCAGTTGGACCCTGAAAACCAAAATCAAGGCATTTATTTAAGTTTGAATAACATTATAGAGACAATGAAATAAAGTTTACCTTAACAATAGATGCTCCAGTTGCAAACTTCTTCCCAAGTTTCTTCGATGCATCACTTAATTTAACACCTATTTAGCGCACACAAAAAACAAAAGGTCTCACAGACAAATCCTCCAAACAAGCCATGAACAATGCTTTGAAACCAACCCGAGAGTCCGTTGCTGGTTCCATCAAAATGTTTAGGGACTTGCAATGCTTAAATATATAATTAGAAACAATTCTTAGAAATTAAAGGAGTTATGATGTCTAAATATATAATTAACATATTTTCAAGTTTAAACAGGTAATACAATTATAATGTCATTATTCATATGATTGTTTCGTATAACCTGTTCATTACATATGCTGAAAATCAAATCAATCTGAAAAATGAGTAGAGATTATAGAACAAAACTCACCAAATAGTTCCAAGCCTTTGACCACAGTTATACTCTTACGCTTATTCCGAACAATCTTTTCAATGACTACTTCTTTCTTGTCCTAGCAATAAGAAATAGTTATAGCTGTTAGACTTTAATCAATGTTAACATTAAGTTATAGAAGCAATTGCGGCACTTCTAACTTCCAGCTATTCAATGTAAAAACTACTTGGTCATCAACAACTTCACCATATAAATAAAAAAAAGTAGACTATGGCAGCTTAAATCTATCTGAAATATGAGAAGCATACAAGATAATGCACCAAAAACACCTCGGATTTTTAGTATAATTTGAAAACAGAAAATCATACTTGAAATGAAAATTTTGGTAGAGCAAGAAAATTTTGTTGATTAGCACAGTAAATTTTATAATTACAAGATCGCTGGATTGGTCCATATGCATGTGAGTGGAAAAGCAAAGAAGCACATTTACATGGGTGCATCCAAAATAGATGGTTAAATCATTTTAAGGACAAGGAATTGATAATAGAATCAAAGGATATTCACTCCAAACCAAATGCTTCAACCACAGAACGAGCACTGCTTGTACTGTCTCAATCATAGCCAATAGAAAATAACAAAATACACGTGTACTGTTGGATCACCTGAGCCTGTAACTACCTCCTACATATGTTCCCTTATATATACCATTCTTGGTATCCCAGAGCGTGCGATTGTGTTCTCTTTCAGTCGAATAGAAGTTTCCATTAGCCTAACTTCCTTTGTATTCTTGCTCTGCTTCATGGTATCAGAGCCTCATCTTACTGGAATTTCCTACATCCACGCATCCATATGCTTCTCCTCACGGTTCCCAGTTTCACATCATGTCTGAACAATCCTCCAGCATGAGAGCAAAGAGAACACAACCAGGCCACTCAAAATAAGAGACCATTACCATTCCACCGCAGCTGATGTTTACTATGAACAATATTAAACAATGATGAACAGAAAATTAACTATGAAAAACCACCCTATATGAAAATACAAAATCCTTAGTCTCTTCATAGCAAATGGATTCGATCGCTTACCTAGAATGTTCTACATATCAGACGCCAATCAAATTGTCCTACATGATAGATCAGTTCAATCCGATCCACATCTATCCTCTTTGGCTAGTCATTGATAAAAACTTCGCTACGGAGCTTTATTCCATAATATCTCCATCCTATCTCTCCGTTGTCTTAAATCTAGAGTACTGCAAGAAAAAAATGGATAATCATTGAACAACGCCTTCAATCTGCCAAGCGCTCACTCATCATACAACTTGAGAATGAACTCCATAACATCTCTATGAAAGACTTCACTCTGACCAAATGCTAATCAAGTCCAAAATAGATATTAAAGCAACAAAACGATCAAAACTTGATCCCCAAGACATATTTCAATACACCTTACACGGACTACCATCCACATATCAAGCATTCAAGAATTTTATGAAAACAAATCTGCAACCATTTAATTCAGATGACTTCTACTTCTTTGCAGTGAAGAAAACAACATGATAATAAAAGCGCAAAGGGAGCTACAACTGCAACATAACCCATATCCCACATAGTTATAACCTGTGCTCAAAGTTGAGGTCAAGGGCGTCCACAACACAACAAAAAGTAGACCAATTCCAACAAATAAAAACTCATGATAACTACAACCAACCAGAAATTGAGAGCACAAATCTCTTTATCCCATCATTTACAAGATATGCAACAAAGCAGGACACTCGGTAGCAAAATGTTGGCACCAAACCAATCTTTCCTACAGGTCAATTGTCCTGCAAGCATTGTTTGCCAACAACAATCTGCCCGATGCAAAATGGTTCCTAGATATAGGAGCTAGCTCTCGCCTTTTCTCTGATCAAACCTAGCTTCATAATATCCAACCATATAATGGCAGCTCATCGCGGGCAATGGACATCCACTCCCAATTGTGCATACGGGACATGGCCTTCTCCCGACTTCATCCTGTAAACTATCATTCCCCATTACTACCATTCTGAATCTATATTACGACCCTCTATCCGTTCAAAAACTCATAACCTACAATTTGGTTCATTTCACCCTCTATCCGTTCAAAAACTCATAACCTACAATTTGGTCCATTTCATTTTGATCAAATTAGAAACATCATCAAGGGTAGTTGAACAAAAAACATTCATTCTCAATAGCCCATCCCATAATGGACTCTATCCACTCCAACCAGCTATCATCGCCACCACAACCCTAGTTGTGACTAGCTCCGTGACCATCAGCTGGCATCACCATCTCGGGCACCCACAGTCTTCAACGTTGCATCTCATAGCAACTACAAATCCCTCATTTATTCAACCTACTAAACTATACTGCAACTCATGTAATATAGCTGAAAGTCACAAAGTTAACCTTTCTCCCCTCCACCAATCGTAGCTTGCATCCCTTAGCTATCATACACTCGAATGTATGAGAACTAGCCCCAATTATTTCTAATCAAGGATAACATTATTATCTCATTTATTGACGTCCACTCCCGTTACTGTTGTTTATATCCAATGCACAAAAAATCAGAAACCTTTTCACTATTTGTCAACTTCGAAACACTGGTTGAATAACAATTTCAAAAACCAATCAAAATTTCCGAATAAATAATGACAATAAATATACAAATAAAATGCTCCAAACCTATCTACATATTCATGGCATCCTACAATACAACTACCATTGCATTGAAAAGCAAAATGGTCTCGTTGAACGCAAGAACAATCATATCCTTGAAGTCTCGCAAGCTCTCAAATCCATTGTATATCAACCAGATTCCCTGTGTCCTGATAAATTATTCCTATAGCCATTTACCTCATCATCATGCTCACCTCTCCCACACAAATAATAAATCACCATTTCAACTTCTAAACAAACAGCGAGCTCAATATAACCAGCTCAAAACCCTTGGATGTCTTTGCTACCCATGGTTACAACCACTCTCCAAATAAGCTATCCGCTCGCTCACTTTCAAGAGTCTTCATTGGTTGCGTGTCTCACCATAAGGCTACAAATGCCTCAATCCAAAGACAGGACAAATTTTCATATCTCTTCACATTTGTTTCACTGAATCCACCTTTCCACTTAAACGTATCAACTCCCAACCATCCCCGCACATCTCCCCTCATGCCAACCTGACATTCCACCACTTACCTTGCCCTAATCTCCCTCACCCAGAAACACTAACCCAACTAGCTTTAAAACTACAACTGAACAAATGCATACACCCTCACCACATCAAACTAATCCCCCTACCCCTCCACCTCCAACAAATCAACCTATCGATCAGCCTCAACGACCCCGCATGATAAGCCGATCAAAACAAGGACACTAAAGCCAAGGCACATCCTCAACCTCAACCACAACATCAAAATTCTCACTAAAGATCATCCCAGCTGCTATTTAGCTGCAGTTAAGCATCTCCACTGGCATCGTCCAATGATCGAGAAATTCAGGCTCTTCTCACCCAATAGACTTGGATCCTTGTTCCACCACCCTCCAATCAGCATATACTCAGATGCAAATGGACATATAAAACTAAGTTTCATCTGCCGACACCATTGCAAGATAATAGCTAACCATGTAGCATTAGACTTCAAACAATATGGATATCCCTATTCTGAAATATTTAGCAAGGCAAAAAGACAATTTATGGCTTCAAACAATCCACACGCCATTAGTACACTAAATTCTTCTCCATTCTTCACACATTTGACTTCTTGTTCAGTAACTTAAATCCTTTGTTGACGACATAAGAAACCTAGACAATTCAAACATACATTCTTATATATGTAGAAGACATCTAGATGACAGGGAACGATGAGTTAGTTCATTATCACTCAAGTCACTGAACACTTCTAGCTAAAAAACTCGAGGCCTATCTCCAACTTCGTGGGCATTCAAGTTACGTCCATAGAAGTTAGATTGTAGCTCACTCGAACGTTTATGCAATGGATTTCCTCACCAGAGCCAGAAGACTACATGCAATTCCATACAAAAACCCTCACCCATTAAACAACAGCCAACCAGTGATAGCCTATAGGATTACTCCAACACACAACTCTATCATCACCTCGTCGGATCACTTCGGTATCTCACCAACACTCGTCCAAACATGCTTATTCTGTCAAAATGCTATGCCAAAACCTCCACCGCCCTCTTAACCTTCATTTTACTCACCTTAAATGACTACATCGGTATATCAAAGGAACCATCACTAAAGGTCTGTCAATATACTCTAACACCCTCATTCTTCATGCCTACTCGAACTTTGACTAGACCAGTGATCCTATGGACAAGATATCAATCTCCAACTATTGTGCATTTCGAGGTTGCACCCTCATATTCTGGCATGTTAAGAAGAAGCCAACGGTTGCCCAATCTTCAACACCAATATAATATAGAGCCCTTTCCACAGCTGCCGCCGACATCATCTGGCAACACCATCTCCTACAAAAAATTTCACCTTGATCCTACAACACCAACTAGCCTACATTGCGATAATATCTCAACAATGACTCTAGCAAACATCATTGTGTTTGACACCCGAACAAAGTATATTGAAGTTAACCATCATTTATTATAGACTGCATCAAACTTAACAACATCAAAGTCCAACGCATCTCAACTGAAGTAGCGGATATTTTCAACCAAATCCGTATCTGCCAACAAATATCTCAGTCTTTGTAACAAGTTGCTGCTCCAAGGCCTTCCATTAGCTTGTGAGGAGGTGATAACAAAAACAAAGGATATTCACTCCAAACCAAATGCTTGTACCTCAGCACAAGCACAACCTGACTAGCTTAAGCTTGCAATTAGAAAACAACAAAATACATGTGTACTGTTAGTGTTCGATCACCTAAGCCTATAACTAACTCCTACATACATTCCCTTATATATAGAACATCCTTTGAATCCCAGAGCATGTGATTGTAATCCATTTCGGTAGAATAAAAGTTTCTATCCTAGCCTTACAACTACTTCTGTAATCATGCTCTGCTTCAGGAATACAAAGCCAAAGGTAGAGCTAATGTCAAACTGGTTATTCTTTCAACTAATTATGATCATCTAAGAGTCTCCATGATGCAGTACTCTTTATCAAGCTAAGCTTATCGTGACCTCACCAAACCTTAGATAGTTCTTCAACGTGGAGCAACTCTTTTTATATGAGTTCTTAAACGTGGAGCAACTCTTTTTATATGAGTTCTTCAGTAGAATATTTGGAGAAAAAGTGGTATAGTTCAAAAAAATCATATGGCAAATTTATATAGCAAGAAATAAAATTTTGCTGTCAGACAAGTAGGAAAATGGGCAATTTTTCATTTTTTTTTTCTTTTTTTTCTTTTACTGAAAAAATTTCAGTTTATTTTTCATTCTAGACTTTTTAGTATATCATTTTCCTTCTACTATTTATTCAGCAAAAAAACTTGCAATAAGTTGTGCATGGAAAATTGAATAAGCCTCTAATATTAAATTGAACAAATGCTCAGTTGTTTGGAGACATTTCAGCTTTCACATAAAAAAAATGCAAATGATGCCATATAGGGAGTTAAAGCAACTATTTATGAATACGCTTTTGTTATTAGAAAAACAAAAAACATCTTTTTTCCATGGTAACCCATGACTCGCATTTCTCTCATAATCATACCAAACCAAAGAAAAAGATAAAATATAAGCTCAGTCATCATAATAATCATACTCATAATTAATCTTATCCTAAATATTAAAGCTCTACCAATTAAATTTCCCTCCATCCAATCCTGAGTGCCACATAAGTTATTTTAAACTCATTCTGATGTTAACTTTGATTTCCATCTAAATCCTTCCACAATAGCTCTATCATCCACCTTATAGGCTAAATTAAATGTTCACTACCTTATTACCAATATGTTGTACTCCCACGTCACGCAATCTCTAATGTAATCATTTACCACTCCACAATTCCTCGTTTCACCAAACTTCTATCTTTTTTATGTTGTCATGCTCAACTTTGCTATTAGCGACTTTCTAATACCCAATTCATAGCATAATTGGTTTCAATAAATTATACTCAATAATATATCTGTAAGTTTCTAACATATTCTCTTATTGTTAGCACACTTGAGACATTTGTGCATTTAAAAAGCAATTTTTTGCCTCCAAAAGTTTATATGCTAGTCATATCCAAACAAATCCCCAAGCACAAAAGCATATGAGAGAGAACAAAATCCCTGAAATTTGTATCATTGAAAAAGTGGAAGAAATACTAATTGCAACACATCAACCGGCTGAAGAGGTGACTGGTAGGTAGCTTAGGTAACAAGCCGTAGAACATTACACTTGACAAAACAAGTACTGATGTAAATTGAAAAGTCAATATTAGTTTGTAACACAAATTTTGTGAATTAAGATGAGTAATTTGATTGTTTGAGCAATGTTTTATCTTGGTTTATGTTATTTTTTGGGAAATTTACATACATACCACAAAATTCTTATGTATTTACATATCAAACACCTACAGTTTGATATTTATACTTATAACACCTTGATGTTATAAACATATGCATGAAAATGTGTATTTCACTTTTAAAAAGATAGTGATGGTGGTATGTTTGATGTGATGGTTTAAGTGGGTATCCATGTAATTATGAATGTTTGGGAGTTAGATAATTTAAATACATAAGAATTATGAGTTATGTATGCAAATGCCCCTACGCCCCTCCTTTTTTTTTTTTTTTTTTTTTTATCTTGGAAATACATGATGATGCCCTATTGAGAATTGATTGTGATCTTCTCTGATGTGCCATCAATTGGTTCATTGTATTATTGTGTAGTTGGTTTCATGTTGCTTCTTGTTTTTTTTTCCTACCGCTATACATGCATTGTTTTTTAATGTTCATGGATCCTCTAGATTACTGATTACAAATACATGTGTAATTCAGTCAAGCTAACACTTGAGCTAACACAAGCTTGGCTAGAAAAATAGCTCGTTAACCAAACATGACAAGATAACAAGCTAAGCTTGAGGTATTCTCTACTTGTTAGCTCGTGAGCCCACTTACTTTAAAACTTTTATAAAAAATACGTTTAAATTTACATTAGAATTCAAATGTTTAAGCACAAAGTTGTTCAAAATATTTAAAAACTATATCACTTTCTTATAAAGTGATTTCTTATTACTTTCTCTCTAATTGCTAATTTTTTTATCATTTGATTGCAATAACTTGAATCAGAATAGTTTTCCATTACATAATAAATGAACCAACTCAACCCATAAAATTGAGCTTGAGCTCGAGCTCGAACTTCAAGTTCAAGCCAAAGGTGCCTTAAGTTCAACATTACTTGTTTGCACCCCTAATTACAGCCCTAATTGAATTTATGTTTGATAGGTTGGTTTGGAGCCTTAATTTGGTTTCAAGTGGGGGTGTTCTCTATTGGAATTCAACATTAGTTATATTGTTAATTTCTTGAATAGCTATTCATGAAATTTGTTGTTCCCCATATTTCCTAGTTCTGTACATGTAATTAAGTATGAAGGTGGCAATTGTTGGATTGCAGCTTTGGCACTGTTGTCGAGATTCTGTGCTTTAAATCAGAATTGCCTTTCTTCTGAGAATGCCCTTGATTTGTAATCTCTTTTCTTTCATGTACCTACAATGTTTTGGATTCTTTTTATGTAATATTTTACCGTTGCAGGAGACCAAACATGGCTATAAATTTAAATTAAAAGTTTGCTGTTTTGCTAAAACTACGATTAGAAACATACTGCTTCATGTTGGAAACCAAGTGTGTGAATTGAAAATTTTTGTTGTGCTCGTTCAGATTTTCTTGTATTATGAGTCTGATTTTGAGACTTTTGGGTTTGAGCCAAAGGTATGTAATTTTAAATGAATAAATTAAGTAAATTCATTTATTCCTCTCAACAACTGTGTGCGGTATTGGATAAAAATTCTTCAAATGCATTACAAATCTAGATGGCAACTTCTAAGAGATGCTTCTCTTTGATGATCTGTTTCCTCTGTCTTTTCTTTTTGTTACCAGTTTGGAAACACGATTGATATTTGGTCAAGTTACCTGTTTTTTTTTAAGGTTGAATCTTAGTATGTTGAACATTATATTAATTCATTGAAAAATTTAAAATTATCAATTGAAGTAAATTAGATGTATTTTCAGGTTTCACATCAACAGGGACTAATATTTGCCTAAAGTAAAATCTGGAAAACTGCGACTTTTTTTATGTTTTTATTTTCTTTTTTTTTTTGTATATCTCGTCCTAAGCTTGTATTAGTGGTGAATTCCAAACCTAAAGACATCATACATCAATAGGTCTTATAAAATGAACTGCAAATAAGAGGGGCAACATCAAGAGCGTATTGATCTTCAAGCAAAATTATGAAGCTACAAAGGGTATCATCTGATTAGAAGGCTGGTTCCTTCAAAGAAATATTCTGAGGAGCAAAAAGAAAATAGAGCAACTAATACTAATAGCAAAATCAAACGCATTTAAAAAATGGGGGATTTACACGTACCACAGAATTCTTATGTATTTTACAATATCTAACATCCAAACTTTAATATTTACATTCATAACAATTAAAATTTAACATCACATTTCTTACTTTTTAAAAGTCATTCACATCTTTTTATGCAAAAGGTTTATAGCACCAAGGTCTTATAAATGTATATATATCAAAATATAGGCGTTAAATATGTAAATCCAGAAGTCTTGTGTGGTACGCATGTAAATTTCTATTAAAAAAATTAAATGGATGATAAAATACAGCTGGACAACTACAATTAAGATGCAAGAGATCTCATAAAAATCAATAATAAGCCTTTTGGTTAACTGGTAGTATGGTTTGCATTGCAAGTAGCAGTAGGTAATTTGAGTTTTTTTTTTATTTTTTAAAGGAACTCCTAGTTCATAAACAAGCAAACATAACAGAATTTATCGTCTCACCTTTTTCTTTATCTTACCGCCAGGAAGACGTTTTACCTCTTCTGGCTTAGATGCTGCATTATCGAAGCAGAAAGTAAAGAAATAAGAGTTAGCAAAAAAGAATCAATAAAACAGAAGCAAACGTTGTCAGAAAAAATAGCAACACATATAGTTGCAATGATAAAAAAAATGTGAATTAGATGACCGTGTTATGCAAATCATTCAATGATAACGTTAATATTCAACTGAAATATAACAAAGATTTCTTTTTTTTTTACAACTCAGATTATTCATGGGCCCCAAATGGTAGAAATAGATTACTGATGATATGATGATGATGGACTTCTAATCACAACAAAAAAAAAAAAAAAAGGAGAAAGAAAAATGTAACGCAATAAAGGAGCAGAAAATTGCCACTAGGAGTTGGAGATTGAAGAGCAAGAAGTTCAATGAGAAGGCCAAAGATGGGAGGGAGATGCCTAAGGAAAAGTAGATAAATCATGAAAACATGCAAAGGCTTAGGTGCTTAAACAACTGGAGAGAAGCACTATGCATTCTCTAAGAGCTCAGAATATGCTAGTAGCTTTTCCCTATAAATGAGCAGTCCAATGAACTAACAGGTGGAGGTCGTTTATCAAACAAGCCAGTTATATAAACCAAATTTAGGCAGAAACCTTCACAAGCAAAGCTTAGCAAAAGCCATCTAGAGAAGGACAAATTCATTCATGTATAAAGTAAAAATCTCTATGATCCAGTAAATACAAAAAAGAAAAAACAAAAAAGGAGATGAAATTGTAAGTTCAGGCCGAACTAACACTCTGCCAGCAAACTCCACATCTGAAAATAGAAAATGTGCACGGGCTCTTATGTCAGAACCCCCACCTGTTGGGAGAGTATATTCCAATTTGTTGTCCATACACTAACACAAGCATGATCAAGCAACGCATACTCAAATAGGGGCCATTGAGAAGGTGCGCCTTATTGTAAAAAGATAGGACATACAAAAGACATGTTGGAAACTCCAAATGTAGACTTCATACAAAAAAAAGTCTCCTTATCAAAACTAATTCAAATACCACTAAGCCAACGCTCAATATATGGAAGAAAAATCTATCACAATTATGGAAGGACTAAATTAAGAAGAAAAATAGAAACTTTATAATTTCTTGACAATATTTGATAAACCAATGGTATTTGTTCTATGGATCAATAGAATGAGAGCTCCATTTCATACCAATCATGTTTTTTATTTTTTTTTGAAAATGGATCAAATAAAATTTGCAAAATGGAACAACATATCACATGATGAACTATTCAACGAAATTCTCTTAACATATATCTGCCTAGAAAATTGTCAAATATGAGAATAGAGCAGCTTATTTTCATTGATAGGAGAGATATTCAAATCCAATTAAAATAGATATAACAAAGAAAAAAAAAATAAAACATAACAAAATAAAAAATAAATACGTAAGAAAAGAATAAAAGCTAATAGGAAAGAAATAATAAGTAATAACGGTCAAGGATATGATTGCCGTTACAAATAAATTTAATACTCCTCCGCAAGTTGAAGCATGGATGTCAATCATATTTAACATGAATTTGAAAACATCGAACAAAGAACAAGAAAGATTCTCACTGAGAATATTAGCTAGTTGACCACTGGAAGACACAAAAGAAACACAAATTTTTCTGAACTTAATCTTTTCCTTAGTGTTTGTCAATCTTGACATTTTTGGTACAATCATGCGAGACTGGATTGTGAGTAATGCTGATGGCGGTCATATTATCACAGAACAGTTGCAGCGGGACAGAGGTTGAGATACGAAGTTCACGAAGCAATATGCATAACCAGAGAGCTTCACAAATCTGCAAGCAAATGGACTGGAATTTAGCTTCCGCACTGCTCCAGACAACCACAGACTGTTTTTTGTTTTTCAATGTGACAAGTTTTCCTCATACAAATTAACAATACCTTGAGGTGGAACGTCAATCAAGAACCAACCCAGCCCAATCTGCATCTGTATAAACAACAATAGACTGAGAGGTGAGATGAGAGAAAAACAAACCTGAGTCTGATGCATCATTTAAATAATGGAGAATCCGTTGGATAACTTTGAGATGGTGCTCATAAGGGTTATGCATAACTTGACTCGCTATACCAACTACATGGTATATGTCGAGGTGAATATGAGCAAAGTAGATGAATTTCCCCACAAGGGGAATGTCAGATATTTTCATTGGGATTCATAGAGACAGTCACTGGTTTGCACAGAAAAAAGGTTATTCTCTGTCAAGAGATCAACCACATAATTGCGTTGAGATAAACAAATGCCCCAAGATGATCGAACCACTTTCATGCCTAAGAATATCGGAGAGATCCTAAGTCATTAATTTCAAAGAACTTAGCAATAATATCTTTCAAGGACTCCAAAGTTGGGAGATCGCTACCTGTAAGAACAATATCGTCAAACAGACAATAAGGATAGCTGCCTGACCATTGGAGAAATACTGAAAGAAGAGAGTGTGATCCGATTGAGCCTGAATAAAACCATGACCAACGACCACCTTTGTGAACTTGTCGAGTCAGTCCCTTAGAAATTGCTTTAGCTCAAAGTGGGACTTTCACAGCCTACACACTTGCCGTTTGGAGGCAGTAGAGTCAAAGCCAGGAGGGATAGACATGTATACCTCTTCTGTAAACTCTTCATTCAAGAACACATTCTTGACATCTAGCTGAAATAAAGGCTAAACCAGATTCACTGCAAGGGATAATAGAAAATGTCTCCTCATAGTCAACTCCATAGGTCTGTGAGTACCTTTTGATAACCAATCGAGTCATGTTGCATTCAAATGATACATCAACTTTGAACTTTGTGCTGAAAATCCATCGACACCCCACAGTTTTTTTACCTTGAGGAAGATCAACGACGTCCCACGTATGGTTCCGCCGAAGGGCGTTCATCTCTTCCATTACTGTTGTTTTCCAGGCTGGATTAACAAGAGCATCCTCAATAGTAGCTGGGATCCGATGGTTTGTCAGGGCAAAAACAAATGCTCTATATTTCGGCGATAAATTGCGGAAAGAGATATATTTTACCATAGAGTAGAGGGAGCTTGCATGCCTTACAAGGGAAACTCGCCTCCTCATTCGGAGGAGGGTTCATGCTGAGGATTTTGTCTAGAGTGGAGTTAAGGTCCTATATGGAGTTAGCGGGTTCCAGAGTAGGAGCATTGAAATGGGCGCGCTGAGTGAAGACACGGATAATGGGAGGAGATGGTGCACTCACCTGAACAAAGGACTCAGTGGCAGGAACAATGGGGAGAGCATCTATAGGAGTAGAATAAGGGACACTGTCTAAAAACTCAAGCTCCCCCTCGCTTGAGGTCAAGTTAAAAAAATATGAAACACTTTCGAAGAATGAGACATTAACACTCACATAGATTTTGTTAGTGGTAGTATCAAGACACCGATACCCCTTTTGAGTGGCGAAATACCGAAGAAAAAATATATTTTATGGATCTAGGATTTTGCTTTGATTTGGGACATTGATCCGAACAAAGGCAGTGCACCCAACAAATATTGGGGTCTAATGTGGAGAAGATTCGATGAGCAGGGAAGCAAGACATTAAGATGGCTAAAAGGTTCAGAACTTGTGAATTTTAGAGGGGACTCTATTTATGAGATAAGCGGCAGTGTGAATCACATCGTTCCAAAAATATTTCGAAACATTGTATTGAAACATAATAGAGCGAGCAACTTCGAGGAGGTGACGTTTTTTTGTCTCGGCTTACTCCATTTTGTTGAGTGTCCATAAACGAGTTGTGGTGGAGGATGTCTTTGCTCACAAAAAAATCATCTAAAATAAAGTTGAAGAACTTACGACTATTGTTAGTCTGAAGGACTTGGATAGAATTTTTGCATTAAGTTAAAATGAAGGTGTAAAAATTTTGGAATGTGACAACAACCTCTGATTTATCTTCTAAAATGTAGATCCACGTCATCCGAGTATGATCATCAATCTTGATTACGAACTACCGTTTATTTGTGTACTTGGAAGTGTTAGAAGGTCTTCATAGGTCACTGCGAATGAGAGAGAAATGAACAAAATGTAAGTGTGGAGTGGGTAATGAACCCGATGATATTTGAATAACTGGCATGCCTTACAGTTGAAATTAGAAGGGTTTTTATTAGAAATATCAAAGGATATAATTTTTTAAATATTGAAAATTAGGATGACCTAAACGACAATGCAACAACATAATAAAACATTTAACGACTCTAGAGAAGCTACAACTCCTGAGAGGTGTGTCCTCACTCTCCGTGTTCTTCTCTTATAAGCGTAGAGTCTGACTACCATCTTAGCACTTCCAATCATCCTCGTCGAACGACCATCATAAGAGAACTCAGTCAGGCAATCAATATCATTTGTCAACTTGTTGATAGATAACAAGGTAAACTACAACTGAGAAATATGTAAAACAAACTCCAGAGAGATTGATTGTTAGTACAATTAATCATTTACCAGCAATAGAACAACATGAATAGTAAGTTGTGAAAGCTTGCGAGCATCCAGTCATGTGATATGTGATACCTAAATGAATAATAAAGAGAAGAGCTAGGGTGGGATGATTTTTATTGAACCTACTCTAGCAAAACTCGACGATGATTTTTGCTTGATCTATTTAGAGGAGAGTTTTCTTGCTCTCGAAAGGAAGTGAAGTGACCCAGAAAGAAATCTACCTAACCCACGGAGCGGTAAGGGGAGAAGGTTGCTGATCCGATTAACTGCCTAAGTCGTAGTGTGCATACTTCATTTCATCTAAAAGATAGATAGGCAAAGTCATGTCACCTATGTATTCTTTTCACATATGTTGATCTACCTTAGAGTTCAGCAAAAGACGCTACGATTAAAGGAGGAATAAGCTGTAAGAGCCATAGAAAGAGTACCTTGTCGGACATGAGAGGACGATAGACCTTCGGAGGCTTGTTTGGCTCTAAGAAGCTTGATCAATTGCTCCATCTGATTTTTTAGGGATTTTGAGGATTCTAGAATGTTCCGGATAGGAGTCGGTTCAGTCGAGGTAGACTCGATCGGCGCCGTGAGACCCTTGGAAGCTGAGGATTTGGTCGAAAGATTATATGTCAGTTTACCGTGAAGCTTCCAACACTTATCCCGAGTGTGGATGGGCTTATGACAGTAATCAAAAGTGGGGTGATCCGTCCGATGGGACATGGACGAGGGTTGAGCACAATTTGAGATCAAGGCGGACGATTCAGCTGAAGGAGCAGAAGTGCCGAGCATGACAAGTCTTCCGCTTTCTTCTCGACGAATCTCGATGAAAGCAGCGCAAGCGGAAGGAAGATGATCCAGACCAAGAATACGGCCCAGGACTTCGTCAAGGTCTTTGTCAAAGTCAATCAGGTACTGGAACATACGATCATTTACCACAATCTTTTGTAAGAGGGATAGGTCGGTCGGATACTCCCAAATGTAGTCGTAGTAAAGTTCGCATTTCATCTATAGTGCAACAAGGTCATTATAGTACTGAGTCACGGTCCTTTACCCCTATTTTGCTTCCCGGATCTTCTTAGATATCTCGTAGAGTTGACCAGAATTTCTTGTATCCGAGTAGGTATCACAGACAGCCGTTCAGAGGGCACTAGCTGAAGGGAGGAACACGTATGAACAATCAATCAAAGTCTGTATGGAGTTGATCAACCATGACATGACCATGTAATCCTCTACTTCCCAAGCTCCATATGCTGGTTCAATATTTGGAGGTTGATGAATCATGTCTGTGAGGTGATCAAAATTTTCATGTCCTTTGATGAACAAAGAGAAAAGAAAAGTAAAGATTTAACTCAAGTAAGGTGTATTAAAGATGAAAATCAAAAAGTACTTTTCTTAGAAAAAGATATTCAACATAGGTGGGTGAGTTACTTTGATAAACTTTTTAATGAAGTTTCTGAAAATACGATCGAACTTAGTGATTTTAATATCGTAAATAATAATAAAACGTTTCATTTTTACCGTCGCATTAGCAAAAAAGAAGTTGAGGAGGCTTTAAAGAAAACCAAGGGTGAAAAGTCTGTAGGACCTGATGATATCCCAATTGAAGTGTGGAAATATTTGGGAGATTTGGGAGTTTCTTGGCTTACTAAACTCTTTAATATTATTTTAAAAACTAAAAAGATGCCTGAGGAGTGGAGGAAGAGTATTTTGATACTCATTTTTAAGAATAAAGGGGATGCACAAGAGTGTGCAAATTATAGAGGAATTAAGTTGATGTGTCATACTTTAAAATTATGGGAGAGGGTAATTGAACATAGGTTAAGATGCATCACGAAAATTTCTCATAATCAATTTGGATTTATGCCGGGCAAGTCTACTATGGAAGCTATACATTTATTGAGAGGTTTGATGGAGAAGTTCAGAGATAATAAGGAGAATCTACATTTGATTTTTATTGATTTAGAAAAAGCTTACGATAAGGTTCCAAGAGATATCCTTTGGAGAGTTCTCGAGAAGAAATGTGTTGATATGACTTATATTCAAGTCATTAAAGACATGTATACTAGAGCTGTTA
>NW_018164640.1:1224282-1260323 GCF_001263595.1 Phalaenopsis equestris | reverse complement strand
TCTGATTAGGAGAGTAGATGTTTTAAATCGATGTGTTAAGAAAGGCAGAGGTAGACCTAGGAAGACTTGGGCTTATTGTATTAAAAATGATCTTAATTTACTAGAACTAAATGAAAATATGACACTAAATAGGACGCAATGGAGAAAAAGGATTCATGTAGCCGACCCCACGTAGTGGGATTAAGGCTTTGTTGTTGTTGTTGTTGTTGTTTGATGAACAAAGAAACTCCTTGGGACCATCGGAGAAAGCTATTGTCGTTCAACTTATGAGTTGTGATCAAGAAATTGTTGTTTTTCAATTCTCTGGTCTGCAAGAGAGTGAAGGTTGGAGTTGATCCTCCGATGGAGTTAAGAACACCGTTTGAATATGATTCAATGTTGAAGGAATCTGTCATGATTCCGACAGAACCAAAGAAGATGTTGTGGTTCTGAGCCATCGATGAATTCCAGTAGGGTCACGATAGATGGATAAAACTTAAGTAGCTCAGATACATGCAGGGAACTATAGAGGAAACCTGTGGCTGTTGTTGCTTCCTGTAGAACTGCCGTCTGTAGAACGAACAACAGTTGGAAACAGAAAAAACTAAATACAACGGTTATTGTTGCAGAATGCCGCAGAAAAACACAAAGCAGAACCCTCACGTTTGGCCTCTGCAGAAGACAGAAACACTAGATAATCCTCATGGGAGACTGCTCACTAAAGACACCGTACTGCCAGCAGGAAAATACCAGCGATAGGCCTCTAGCGGGAGAATAATGGCGGTAGGCCTCTAGCAGGAGAAACACTGGATAAACCTCACAGAAGGCTTCTAACTGGAGAAAACAAGCGGGATAATTCTTCCGAGTATGGTTGAGAGAATTTCCACGGGAGAACACTAGGGAAATTCTTACGAAAGAGTTTCCACGGGGGTGGTAGATTCAGCAGTTGGGTGAAGGAACCAAGACATAGGAGAAGGAACTAGTTGCAGGAAAAAACTTCAGGAAGAGTCGGCTGCTAGGGTTAAATTCTTGGCTCTAATACCATTTCAAATTTGAGAATAGAGCAGCTTATTTTCATTGATAGAAGAGGTATTTAAATCTAATTACAAAAGATACAACAAAGAAAATAAATAAAATATAATAAAGTAAAAAGGAAATAAATAATGAAGGAATAAAAGCTAATAGAAAAGAAATAAATAGGAATAATGGCTAGGGATTTGATTGTCATTATAAATAATTCTAATAAAAATCATAAAATAAAAGCATTTGTTGGAACACAAATCATTATTGCCAGAAAAAATATATATAAAACTAGCGCATTCCCTTTTGTTATCATCTATTATCCACATATCTAAATAATTCACGAACATAATATCTATTCAAAAAATTGATATCTAATTAAATTAGATTTTAGTAATTTATCCTACTTGATATCTTTATCAAGATCGAACCATGAAAGAGATGATTAGATATGCTATGAGAAGAGGAATCTACTGTGGGGGACACAAGTATTTATAATAGCATACCTCGAGCTCATTTATCTGAAAATGTCAATACAATAACGAAAAAATTTGGCTCCACGAAATTCAAATGGATCATACAAATTTTAGTGTACTATAATCTATATTTTCCACATTAATCAATAAAATTAAAGTTAAAAGAATTCTAATATGAGATGTGTCAAATGGCCAAACATAAAATACTATCATAACTTCTGGGCCACTCAAAAACCTCAATGTCTCTTTCCCTAATATACACTATTATATGGGGACCATCCCAAATATGATTTACTACTTTCATAGATGATTATTAATGCACAATCCTACTTATGAAACATAAGTCTAATATAAAATCCTCCTAATATTGCATAAAATGGACATTGCCCAATTTAACACTAGTATTAAATATATCAATTCTGATAATAGAAAGCAGTATTTTAATCAAAACTGATCTTTTTTTCATTAAAAAAAAAATACCTTTGAGTCTCGTGTGCTAGAACCTGACAATAAAATGGGATTGAATTAAGAAAAGTTTGTCATCTCCTTAAGACAACTAGGGTCCTACCTTTTGAGAGAGATGCTCTAAAATTTAATCGGAGGAAAACCATCTTAACTATTATATTCATCAGATTTATCACTCACATAATACACTCACTGCTTCCATTAAAAACCTTTGAGAGTGTAGTCTATAATCATCAAAACTATCAAAAGACTAAACTTTATTCTAGAGACCTAAAATGCATCTTTTCAGGATAGTCCTAAACTCAAAAAGCATGAAGTGCTAACATCCCAGTTCTAATAAAAATCTTTATCACCCAAGATGTTGCCTTTGTTGAAAATTAAGGATTATATGACTAAGGTAAAGCCTTGAAATTTTGACAACTTGAATTTTGTCAATCTTGGTCTCTCAACCATGAATTAATACACAAAATCTCAAGTAACCTTGGAATGAAGACTATCAATGCAAATGGCATCCTCAAACAACAATTCCAACAAATCCTACTTGATGAACCCAAACCATTACTACAGGTATACTCAAGAAGAACAAAGAGCCAATAACTGAACGAAAGCATGCTAAGCCAAGTAAATTCGTACAAGATCAATCACCTTGTAGTGAAGGCATAATCTCCAAGTCTAAAATTTAAACTCATCATCATGCTAACCTTCCTTTTGCTTTAAAAAAAGGAAAACACAAACATGTACCATACATCAAATATTTTCTCCTCCCACAAAATATTTTTCACTGAGATAACTAACAAAAAGATTCAAAAAGTTAATCAAAAAGCAATTGACGATAAAGCATTGCGAAAAGCCATGACTGAAGAAAGAGACATATAAAAGATAACCAAACTTACGAGATGGTAGAATTGCAAGAAGAAAAAAAGAAATTAATTGAATGTAAGTTGGCATACACTACAATACAAACGGGATACTTGAATGTTGCAATCTAGACTCATTGCAAAAGGCAATATTCAAAACTATGTTGTTGATTATGGAGAGAAATCATTGAAATACTTCTATCCTTAGCATCCAACCTCAACTAGTCCTTACAACAATCACATGAAAAAAAAAATGAACTCAAATTAATGTTACTAGAAGAAGCTTATATGGAACTCCCACCATATTTTAATAAGATTTTTAGCACTAACCATGTGTACATTTTAAAAAAGGCTTTTACGGGATCAAACGATCCCTAAAAGTTTAATTTGAGAGATTCAGTAAAACCATTGAAAGGATAAATTTTAAACCAAAATATTTTTCACTGAGATAACTAACATCAAGTTTCAAAAAATTAACCAAAAAGCACTTGACAATAAAGCATTGAGAAAAGCCATGACTGAAGAAACAAGACATATAAAAGATAACCAAACTTAAACGATGGTAGAATTGCCAGAAGAAAAATGAAATTAATTGAATGTAAGTTGGCATACACTACAATACAAATGGGATACTAGAATGGTGCAATCTAGACTCATTGCAAAAGGCTATATTCAAACCTAAGGAGCTGATTATTGAGAGAAAAATTTGCACCAGTCAAAACACTATACATCAATACTTCTATCCTTAGCATCCAACCTCAACTAGTCCTACAACAATCAAATGAAAAAAACGAACTCAAATTAATGTTACTAGAAGAAGCTTATATGGAACTCCAACCATATTTTAATAAGTTTTTTAGCACTACCTATGTGTACATGTTAAAAAAAGCTTCATACGGGCTCAAACAATTCCTAAAAGTTTAATTTAAGAGATTCAACAAAACCATTGAAAGGATGAATTTTATAAACCAATCCCATAACTAAGCTCAAAGTCTTTTAGGAAATCACACTTATTATAGTATATATGGGTGATATCATTATAAAAAGTAATGTTCTTGAAGGAATAAAGAAAACAAAAGATCAAATTTCTACATAATTTGAAGTGAAAGGTCTAGGAGTCATTAAATTCTTTCTTGATATTGAGTTGCTCAGTTGAGGGCTACGATACTCATTTTCCAATAAACTGCTAAATCTACATTTTACTAAATGAACCCCATATACGATGGGATAAAAATCCTCAAAAGTTCTAATTGATTACTACCACAAACTTGGAGAAGATTGATCGAAAAACTTGTCTATCTTGTTCACATAAGCTCAAATATTGCCTATATTATAAGTGTTTTAGATCAATTCATGCAAAATCCTAAAGAATCACATCTACAGGCAACATATAAAACTCATTAATGCCTTGAAGAAACTTCAAGAAAATGAATCTTATTTGAATGAAATAGAAGACACATCCTAAAAGCATATATATATGCTAATTAGGTAGAATCTCACACAAATAGAAGATGTACTAATAATTATTACACCTTCCTAGGTAAAAATATAATCACTTGTAGAAGTAAGAAGCAGTAAGTAATCACCAGATCGATTGTTGAAGCTGAGCAATGCCCAAAACATCTGTAAATTGTTGTAGGTCAAAATCATCTTGAATGGCTTGGGAATAAAATGAGAAGATATTATAAAGTGATACTATGATGAAAAATAAATTATTAACATTGAATGCAACCCAGTTCAACATGATTGAACTAAATACGAAAATTGATCAACTTGCCATCAAACATAAAATCAATTGATTGACATCTAACCAAAGGAATATTAAGCTTTTACATCCTATAATATCACCACTAACTCTTAAGTTAATCATCAAATCTCAACTCTACAGCTTGATAAGTATAGGCGGTTTCTTAAAAAAAAAAAAAGCCATAAATTTGTAATCTGATGGCCCAAGCTGACGACTTATGGTCATTGGGCGGAAATCCCACTCAAATTTTGGGTGAAGTAAATAATAACAAGCATTGGATTATCAACTTCTATTTTCCTAAATAAAGATATTGAAACATGGTTAAATACTAGTGTATTTTGTCATAAGAAAATTATCATGCAATTACTAATCACAATATAATTAATAATTTTATGGGCAAAAGTTATGTAATATAACCCGGAATTCTGGTGCATACATAGGAGTGTAATGTCTCCAACGAAATGCTCACAAAATTCAAATCCTTCCTCCGCTATTCAAAAACTGTGTTGAACATTTCTAATTCAGCTTTCCCTTGATCAAGTTCCATCATTCCTTCCTCGAAACTTCAAGAATCCAAGATAATTAAAAAGTGAATAAAATGCTCACCCTAGTGCAATAGATGAGACATTATAGCTGGCTATCTATAATCAGTTCCAGAAAATATAATACATGGGGCAAAGCAGCACCGCCTTACACATGCTAAGCATATTAAATCAAAGTACAAGAAATCCAAATGAATTTCGAGCAGCACTTATCAAAAAAAAAAAAAAAAAAAAAAAGAGGATTTTGCACGAAGAAATAGTGACTTATTTCCCTAATGTTTGGTAGTGTGCTGCAAGATCAAGTTATGCAATTTCTTGTATAAATGTATCTTGATGGATGTCACGTTCAGAAACTCTTCTCTTACACTCGCTGTTAAATGCTCCACAAAACTTCTGCAGAAATCAATTCTAGCAGAAGCAGGTGTATTGATTTCCCTAGAATCAGATGAATAGGAAAAGTTTGGGATTTTCATTTTCTAATGAAAGAAGCTAACCCTTCAACCTTTTAGCAGCTCCAGATAAAACAATATCTAAGCAGCATGCAAATAGACTTCCTTTCAACAACAGAATTCCTGGATCCTCTAAGTGAATCAATAGTTAAAACCCTACCATAGTCCCAATATTCCCATGTAAGCCAACCAACATGCTGTATTTACGCAAGGAAAGGAACCGCTTTTATCATGAATAAACTAAGTTGAGTACCAGAAGGATCCGCCTGGCCCTCGCGTGCACCTCCACCATCACCCGAGCTCGAAATCCCAACAGCCTGCAGCTGCTCTGCAGCCTTCTCCGCTTGCCTATCGTTAGCCTCTGAATCCCGGGATTAAAAGAGATGAAACAAATACATCAGTTAGACGACCGAAGATCGAAGACTTCAATTGATTGGGATAGGTAGGGTTTCCGATACCTTTGAGTAGATCAGGATAGAGATCTGGCGCGTTCTGGATGAGCCAGGGCTTGCACTTTTCAAAGTCGGGCCCAAACTCGCAGTACTCAGCCGGCAAACCGCACATTTGACAGTAGAGAACACGCACGGGTTCCGGCTTCTCCGCCATGGGAACTTCGAAGCTCTCCTCTCTCGTTGGTTGTCAGTGCAGAGAACGGTGAATTGCAGGATGCCAAATCGTTTGTTCCCGTGAAAACTTAATTCGGCGAAGTACAAACTACTCGCCAGTCCATGTTGGAATATTTGTTTGATTTGAGAAAAAATTTTAGGTCTCAGTCAAATGAAAAAATATTACATCAGTACTACCCACCTAGATAGAGAAAAAAACGGCGCAGTAACACGGGAAATATTCCCCTTCGTGTTATTCATGTGTTATTGTGTATTATTCATGTATTATTGTGTTCTAGGAATATTCTTGGTGTTATGATAACACAATAACACATCAATAACACATGAATAACACACAATAACACATGAATAACACGGGGAAGAATATTCCCCGTGTTATTGTGCCGTTTTTTTCTCTATCGGGAATATTCCCCGTGTTATTCAAGTGTTATTGTGTGTTATTATATCATGAGAATATTCTTGGTGTTATAATAACACGATAACACATCAATAACATATGAATAACACGCAATAACACATGAATAACACACAATAACACATGAATAACACGGGAAGAAATATTCTCCGTGTTACTGCGCCATTTTTTTTCTCCTATCACGCGTGGCGTGATTTTATTGGCTACGCACGGTATTTCTAAGTGCGTAGTACTGATGTAATATTTTTTCCAGTCAAATAGGCTCCATGTAAGGCTGTCAAAACGGCTCATGTTCAGCTTATTAAAAGTTCGTGTTCGGCTTGTCCGCTAAGTTAACGAGACGAACACAAATCAAGACTTACTCGTTCGTATTCAACTCGTTTTGACTCAAAATACTACTCATCAATTATATATATATATATATATATTAATGAATAGTATTTTTAAAAAAATTAATTGACTTCAAAGCTACAAAGATTTATAATCAATTAGAAGTACTGATTAAAAAAATAGAATAAAAATTATTAAATTAGATTCAAATGATGTTTTAATATAAACATTACTTTTTAAATCTTTTTCCAACTCTTAACATCTTATGACTACGCGATTGGGCTGTAAAAACGACTCTTTATTCATGAACAGCTCGTATTCGGCTGGCTAAGCAAACGAGCAGAACACGAACACATTTTTTGAACTTGAAATATAAACGAGCGGAACACGATTAGGTGTTGTCTCATAACAATTATGATAGAATTTAGTAAATCTGGTTCAGATTTACTAAATTTTGAATGGGTAAAAGTTGAAAATACGTGTGACAACAAATCGACTAAAATATGTAAATTCCATATAACTGATTGGCAATTTCGGCAAGGAAGTCGTTATAACCGCTAAAGACAATCGAAAGCCCGCGAACTTAATTCTCAAGCCCCGGAATTCATGAGATTTTGGATTTACGGGATTTACAACTGAAATCTACAGAATCTGGATTTATGAATCCAAGATTTATTTTGTGCAAAATGGTTGTCTGATAGGATTTGACTTAAATACTTGCCAGACAGCACCTAAATGATTCAATCATAATTTGGAGGAACATAATTTTTTATCTTAGGAGAAAGGCTTGAACTAAAGTCAAATATAAGCTTCCTTACTGTGTAAATTGCTCTTAATTTATATAGTTAGTTTAATATGGAAATTATACATTTTATTGAAATAATAGTTTTATCATGTATGTATTGTATAGAAAGATAAATGATTTACATGATTTCTTATTGTCATATTTTTAATCATCAATACTCTAATATTCATATTATAAGCATAATGAAATTAATCAAACTGAATATCTTGATAGAACAAATCTAATGACAGTAAATTAGTCTAATCCAAGTCCCAATAAACCTAAATAACACATTATGCGTGGATGCAAATTTCAAGACACTAATTGAACGATACAAAAACTCCTAAATCTAGCATTCTTATAATCAAATCAAGCATTTCAATAAAAAAAATGAGAAGAGTTTTAAATCACTTAATTTTAAAATTGTGAGATATTTAAATATTGAAAGAATAATATACGATAAAACAAAATTAACATTACTAGTTTGATGAAATGTTATGAAATTTTATTTAGATTTATATTTTTATCACTCTCAAAATTTATTAAAAAAATCATATTTTTTTTATTACAAGGGGGATGAGAACTTTAGTTTCGATATAGTTTAAAGGTTTAAGATATTCTAAAGCTCAATCGAGCGTTTGACATCGATGTCTATCTTTGCCTGACGACCTTCGTCTCATAGTTATTATTCGACCGTCTTGTCTGATCACTTTGTTTAGACTTCATAATTCATTCTTTAACATTCGGCCTCTAACATTCATTTAATTTTCATTGTCCAATTAATGTTGCTTCATTGTTTTAACCCAATTACACTAGCTAACATTGCTTCACTTCCATCATTATTCTTTCACTACTTCAACATCTTCTATATTTATAAGAGACTAAATTTAAATACAAAATAAAGATAAAACAACTCGAAGCTACTACGATTGCTATAAGCATTAAAATCATAAGTTTTTGTGACATTAGATTGCTCTCAAAATGAAATAATTTCATCCATAAATGATATAATTTGCTGCAACATATTGTCAGACATACATTTGATCCATCTGTCTTCTTAGAATTATTAAGGATTTCATATTCATTTTAATCACATACCATTAGCATGGTCAGCTCTCTCGTATTGAGAAAAACAAATTCAAACCAAGATTACACATGGTAATTATCTTCCTCCCTTGACACACACTTACATTAATAATCACATGGAATAATGTGACATAACTCAAATTAAGATCCAATTTACCATCATTGAAATCAATAAATATGTATTAGTTCTCATTAAATTTTCTTGCATTTTAAACTAAAGTGCTTAAAATTATAAGTGTATACAAAAAAATACGTCTACACGATTCTCAGAACAATTAGATGGCCCAGAAGAGCTAAAGAAATGACCGATTACAAGACCGATCATTCATGGATATCAACGACGGACAATCGCCAGACGATCACACTCATATATATATATATATATATTATATATGCATTTTTGAATTATTTTATAAATTATTTACTAAGAAATAAGAAGGAAATATCTTTAAAATATATAAAATGAAATTTTAACATGCAATATTCAATTTTTTTTAAAAAAATTGTTATAAATTTGATTTATATTTTTTTCTCACCATATTGTGGAGCATAATGTATTTCAAATTATTTTTATGAGAACCTTAAAAATAAAAATAAAAGGGTAATTATTTGATTAAAATTTATCAACAAATTTACATATATTGATACAAATCATTTTCTTTAATCATTTGGCATCCATTTCATGAACCCCTTTCTTTAGAGTATTTTAGACATGATAACCTATTTTATAACTATTATTAGAAGAGCAGTGAATTTTAGGATATAAGAGAATTTAGGTGAATTATGCAACTAAACCCCTAATAATTTGTATAACTACAATTACACCTTAATAATTTATTTTATATGTCATTAAAATTCCTCTCCAAAATTTTCATAAGACAATATCCTTTTACTTTTCCCAATTTGTGAGGAAGAAGAGAGGAGAAATGAAGAATGAGAGGGAGAGATAAGAAAAACTTAATAATCTCAAAGTAGGCTATCATTACCCTCCCTACCTCTAATTTGAGTGATTTTATACATTTTTTTATGTAAATGTGATTATTAATTTATTCAAAATTTGTAAAAATTATAATATTTAGATATTTTGAAAGCTTTCATAATGCGACATTTTCTATGTTGTTGCCCTAACTATCCTTCACATATTGGCATAATTAAATAAAGAGGTTGTTTTAAATTAATTTTATTTTTAAAAACAAATTTTCTTAGTATATTTTACGTTTTTTTATTTTTTATTTCTATAACCAAATTAACGTGTTTTATAAAGTATTCAAAATAATATTTAGGTGTTTTTAAAAAATCAAAACATAATTAAATAAAATGAAAATACAATATAAAAGATATCTGAAATAGCTCTTAAATCCTTATCAAGTATTTCTTAATTTTTTAGGCATATATTCTAATTTGATTTATATAAATTTTTCTAAAAATATAATGAAAATGGTGTACCATGATACATTGGCATAAAATAGATTACTTGTAGAATTATTATAAATTTTATTACAAGATTGATGATTGTAGTTTGAGCATAAGTTGAAATATGTGAACCACAGAATTTTGATTTATGTTCAAATTTTATATATACTTTTGATATGAAAAGATAAATTATAAATATGATATAATTTGTTAAATACAATATAATTATTGTGAACTGTGTGTATGCAAGAAGACAAGTTATTATGATTTATACTGACAAATATATGATATCCTAAATGGGAGGTTAGATTGATGAGTTGTCTTTTAAATGAGTTAATAATGGAAACCTGATATAGATTGTGGGATATAACGAATGAATATAATATAGAAAAACACCAGTAGGATTGAGCTTACGACTCTCGTATATTATGTCACCAACTAACTATTCATTCTAATATAATACGATATGATTGTATGCCGAGCTTACGATGATTGATACAAAAAATATCACATTTGAATAGTTAGGGCACCTAACTTGCATGGTGATGCCCGAAATTACTACGAGGCAGTCAGCAATCGTGCAAGTATACGTGTTGATCATGTAATATACATAATTAGAGTCCGTGTATCAATCTCGCGAGAAAATTTATCGATTTTTCTTACAAAAAAAGTTCTAGTTTACTAAACTGTCAAGTCTTATTTGAACTATTCAGGGTTGTAAAGGTTGAAAGAATTCTTAAATTCCTGACACAGAAATCACAATATTGAACTAAAGTTGTTGAAGATTCTCAAAGGTGAAAAGTTCATACTTTTGTGATATTGGTCTAGTGATTCGTCAATATTTTTTTAAGATTTTCCCATGTTATTATTGCTAATCAGATGCATGTCCTCCTTAACTTATATCTAGGTCGTAAGAAGCATTAGAAACTCATATTACAGTTAAGAGGGATTAAACATGCATGATTTTCTAGAAATTCTCTAGTCCTCTATCTAGGTTGCACTCTCCTACAGGCAATATGTCTATTCTACTAGGTGAACATGTGTAAACCTTTTTGTTCTCCTAGTTCACGGTTAGAAGTCCTAGATCACAAGTGCTTATGACTTTTTAATTGGTTAGATTAGAAGTAAATGAAGACCAAAAGGTTAACACATCAATGTATCAAAATTCAAGCATATAAAAAAAAATATTTAGAGAAAAATTCAAGGATAAAACAATGAGAAAATCACATGTCTTGTATCACAATAGTATGAAGAATATTCAACTATTATGAATGAGGAAGGAAAACACAAAAAAAAATATTAAAAATATTAAAGGAAATAACATAAGAAGGTACAAAAACTCAAATATGAGTTTAATCTCTTCTTGCAATACATAACAATCCTCTCCATACAATGTGAGATCTTCGTCGAACTCTCTCATACAAGCATGTGCAAACAACTCTCTCACAAGCTCTTAAAACTCTCAAAGAAACATCCCTAGAAATCCTCACCAAAGGGAAACTAATAGAGAAAATCCTATGACACACAAACAACTCATAAAACCTGAGAAGAGAGGGACTCTAAATGGCAAAGAATTCTCCTAATTCATCCCATGAGACTCCATATATAGACACAGCTCGAACCACCTCCAAAACCTTGAAAAAATTATTCGTGAATGGAAATTAGTGTATGTACACCACAGGGTGACATAATTATGTCATAGGGGAGCGTAATTACACCACAACCTTGCATAAGTATGCCACAATTTTGCATAATTATGTTGCCTCCTCTATGTGTTTGAACTTTCATTGGTTCATTAGTCATATTGCCTGACGTAATTACGTAATTATGCCACGGGTTGGCATAGGTACGTTAATCATATTGTTTGGTCTAACTTTATATTTTAGCTTCCTAATGCATGTTCAATACTCGTAACCTACAAAACAAAGCAAAAATATCTTCCAAAAACACAAAATCATCATAATAAAGAGATAAAGCATGGAATTTATAATGGAAAATATCATAAATTTAATTCGCATCAATTCCCTCAAACTTATCTACTACTTTCCCTCAAATAATCTCATATATAAATTGGATTCATTTAAATAATTTTTGTAGCTTTCATGTGGGACTTCATGATTCTTTAGCAAGAGCATTTAATTTATAATAAAAGACACTCAAATATCATTTCAAGGTTGAATGTTTCTTAATCTCTAATAACATACTCTTTCTTAAATTCACTTCTTTCTGACCTTAAGCAGTTCTCTAAGCACTAAGTTAATGTGATTGAAAAATTTTCATTACCTAAAGATATATGTAAATTAGTTAATCATCAATCAAAAAGCCGAAAATCACTTAAATTTTTTCTTATTATAATATTTAGCAGTTGCATTAAGAAAAATGCTTAAGTTTTATTAATTAGAAAAAGAATTGGACACCAATTTATTATTTTTAAGCCTATGCTTAAGCTTCTTCACAAAGAAACTATCCACTTTTTTTTTCTTTTGGATCATGGCCTTGCACAATTATTTTTTTTCTTTTTTCTTTTTCTTATTTTAAGTCCATTCAAAATTTATTTAAATTCTAGTGAGAATTACTATACCTGATTAAACAGATTTTCTAAGAATTTTGAATGTCTTGTCTCCCCTAATTAATAATTCTTAATTACTTCTTAAAATGAAAGAGATTATTTGAGTTGAAGATTTAAATGCTTAATTATCCCTTGTTAATTACTTATTTTTTCAATTACACATTCTTAATTTTTCTAAGATTTATTAGGCTTCAAGTGGAATTGTGGAAGTATAAAAATGAATGACTAAATTATTAGAAGATCAATTGTAAAACACCCTTTAATGAATATTCACATTACTTATAAAATTTTTATTCAATCTAATCAAGTCAATAAGGATCATATGACGAGTCACTACTTGAAGATAAAGTTTACAACTCATTTATGTAAATCACTTTCAAGCATGTACACATGTATAGCTTTCTCCCCCAAACTTATTTTCTATCTTATTCATGCCACATATGAAAAAGAGTACAACATGTAACACAGGAAATCTAACATCACAATACATCATGTCTCATCAACATAAAAGGCAAACTTGCATATTAACATCTGCAATGCTAGTAAAGTCAACACAGGAGACACTTTACAAAAATCATAAAACTATCGATAGAGTACAGTGCAACCTACTCTGGTATGGTATCTATACAAACATTGACATCACAATCTTTAAATCATAAGCACACACAAAGTAAATTAAAAACAAATTCAAAGCAAACAACACAAAACACTCGAATCAATGGATCATATTTGAATCACTTCCTAAGTAGTGCTTAGTTTAATTTCATCAGCTTGACCTAAATCAAACCTAAGATGTTTCTCCATGATAAAATTTCCTTTTTCTTTTATCTTCGTTCAATCTTTTGAAATTTTAATTATTCTGGGGGATTGCATAAATCATCAAATCTTAGTCCTAACAACAAATCTTTATGAATACGTGTGTTCCTTCCTCAACCCATGTTCAAAATTTTTTGTACTCTCTCCATCTCAAAACGATAGTAATCTTTCAAAGGATATGTCAAGTGTGGTCAACTCGGATGATAAATCCTAAAAAATACATCCTGATCCAAGGCTCTCATCAACTTTTTCCTCTTGTAATTCATTCAACTCAACCGAAATCATGAGGGAACAAACATATGATTCTTTTTGAGACAAATACTTCGGGTGCTTAGAAAGGCTTTTCACTTCTAACTATAGAGCTTCTTCTATGGGACACTAAAGACTTGGCATCAGGTCCACAAACTCAACTCTATCCCTCACAACTCTAGGGGTTGTTTATAAAATTAGAGTGTATTCTTCCTTGGAATTCTTGCTACAATTTTTAACCATCACGTGCTATATTGGGTTCACATCCAGATATTCAAAAAATTTGTTATCATGCCACCACATCTACTTTATGGCGTTGGTTATCACTAGATCCTTAAGAAAATTTTTATTAATTTCAAAACATTAAAGGCCCCCTCATGATCATTAACTCTCATGATCAGCTCCCCCTATTTGAACATCAATAATTGCTCTTCCAATAACTAAAAAGGGTCTATCAAGTAAGAAGGGAGTCTCCTTGTCTTTTTTAATATCTATGACAATGAAATTAGCATGGAAGAAAAACTTATCAAACTTCACCAACACATCATATATCACCATCTTAGGATGGGTTAAAGATTAGTCAGCTAACTGTAGGGTCACTGTGGTGGATTGGACCTCTCCTAATCCTAGTATATTGAAAATGGACAGTGGCTTAAGGTTAATACTGGCTACTATGTCATAAACAACTTTCTTAAAAAATCTTTTTCCAATGGGACAAGAAATGGTAAAGCTCCCTAGGACCTTAAGTTTTTTGTGGAAATTTCATTTGAAGGATTGTGCTACATTCCTCAATCAAAACAACAGTTCCAAAATCTTTAAATTTTCTCTTCTTGTCAAAGATCTCTTTCACAAATTTCACATAACTATGCATTTAGTATATGCAATGTTGATTGTGAACTTCTTAAAACCCTATAGAAACCTAACAAACTGTTGGTTTATTTATTTTCTCTGGAGTCTTGGAAAAAAATGGTGATGGTATCTCTAGTCTTATCTTAAGAGGTGAGGGTATTTTTCTTAAATATGGGGTAGGTTCTTCAATCGATCTTTCAGACTTAGGATTCTTCTCTACAGGTTTACTTTCCTTCTTATGAATATCTTCCAACTCCATCTTTGGCCTCACTCTGATGATTTTACATTAATCCACGTTCTGATCCCTTGGGTTCACTTTGATGTTATTGGGGAGCATCCCTTGGGGTTTGTTACTCAATGAATTAAATAACTGCATAATTTTATTTTCCATGTTCTTTATAGTTGCATCTTAGCTTTGTAGTTGATTATCCATCTATAATATAATCACCTCCAAAGATGGTCTCTTCTCTTTAAACAAGGAATAGGAGGTAAATCTCGGTGGTTAGGTCTATCGAACATTAATACTGCCTTGTTGGTTCTAATTTCCTACAGGGTTAGATTTAGTACTTCCCCACTGTTGGCTTTCAACTTCTCGGTTGTTACTGCTCCAATCAAAATTCAAGCAATTTTTTCCAGCCAGGGTTATACGTATTGGAGTAAGGATTGTTGAACTGGTTTTATACATCATTCAGTATCTCCAAAGTAGCTGTGTTAGGATCTCCTAATATTCCTTCATGACTTTACCCTATGCTCAAGGTCAAAGTAAATGTTTTTTTAATGGCACAAGTTTAGTCATCTTCTGATAGGCTAGCTTTCATAATCAATTAACAGGTTTTATGTCTAGAAATTCCTCTAAGCATAATCTCTTCTTAAATGTTTCATTCCACATTCAAATAATATTCCCTAGATTTAGTGAGAGTGTGCCCTCTTTAAGATAACTTCATGGAGAAGTGGTAGGTTGACACTATCATTTGCTATTAAGAATTCAATGGCCAAATAATATGACGCGATTATTTAGGCCACCAGCTATGTTGAAGTTAGTTAATGTTGTATATCATTGATCACCTTCTCAAATAATATCTAACATAATCCTTCCTTCGACTACCCCACATTCACCAGAAAAACTATAAAGCAACCCTATGATAGGTTGCAACCTGAAAAAGATCATGAATCATTTTCTTATAAGATAATTTCAAAATGATATTTGTTGAACTTCATGGGTTCATTATGATGCTGCCAACTTAATACTTTATGACAATTGTAATGACAACCACATCATTCTATAAAGTACCACTTAGTGTTTTATTGTTATTGATGAAATCAATTTATGTTGACTCCATTAAAGATCTTAAGGTCATTGCAGCATGCACATTGCCTGATCAAGGTTTTCTGAAGCTTTTTATGCTTTAAAGCTTCAATATTATTACCTTCCAGCTATGCGAATCACCTATACTGGAACATGTTCCTTGCATCTTCCTCCATAAACACCATCTCAGGATGTCATTTCTCTCTTTCCAACATGAATCAGTTCTTCAACAATCTTACAGAGATGCCAATCTTTCGTGTTATGCCTGTAATCATTATGAAACACAGTACTTGGATGAATCTCCTACCATCATCAAGAAATACTTTCATTGTACATAATATCTATGATTTTAGCAAAGAGAATACAATGAGAAGTTAACTGGACATTGGTGAGGTAGCAAAGGACATCTCGCATAAAGGCATTGCCTCAGTGATAATTGTAATCTCGTAATCATTACAGATAATGTTATTGTCTTATGTCACGGCTTCTTAGTCAACATTTCCTAATAGTTATACGGCAAAGACAATGGAGCAGCAGATGGAAAACTACATTTTTTTTTTTTTTTTGTTTTGCATTATGTAAGTGTTGCTGAGTTCCATTTAATCGATTAACATTTCTAATTATTGCAAATTGCGAAGAATTGGCCTTCTCGTATCCCTTGAGTCAACTAGAAAATATTGCGTCCGGAGTCCGGATGCAAGCTATGAACGAACACCGAACACGAAACACGGGGAGGTTGGTTTTTTTTTTCCCTCCACTTCTTTCGTGCATCGCGTCCATTGTCCAGAGACAGCTTGCATTTGGACTCCGGATGCAATATTTTTTCCGTGTCAACATAGCTATAGCCACCACTAGTTTTAAGCCTTTACTTTCATCAACTCACATTGAAATCATACAATAAAGTGTCTTAGGGACACTTTCTACTCGTGTTATAATTAGAGTTTTTTAATGACTTCAGGCGCTAGCAAATTGGGTCATGGACAATGTTATACGAATAACTATATTCCTATAATACAAAGCTTGACGATACTTGATGTGAAAATGCTGTCATTCTAACTGATAGTTGTCAAAACATGTAGATAACACTTAATGAGTTCCAAGTTAAAGAAAACATGTAGAGAAATAATTTGCTTTGGTGCATTATCAGGTGAGTTCTATAAATTCTAAAGCATGAATTATCCAAGTGACAAATGCCACTCAGACATGATATTTACAGCTGAGAGCAAGTATTTTAAAGCAAGAACATAATTATGAAGCAGCAAAAGTTTTCTCAAGAAAAAACAACAATTACTGTCAGCCACTGCTTTACAATTCAAAATTAAATTGGACTTTGAGAGAATTTTCCAGTAATCAAAGATATAAGATTAACCTTGACCTTGATAAAAAAATGTGCTACAAGTTGATATACACTTATATGATATAAATAACAAATAGTTTCATGAAGACAGAAGCTTCTGTCAAAACATTGAAAAGCCTAAAAATTCTTTTATAGAGAAAAAAAAATGCTCTGATCCACCAAGTAATAATTCATTTATCTTTTTCTTCCTTTCTGGTTCCCGAAACAGCTGCCGTTGCTGTCATAGCGGCAGCTGCTGCTCCCAACTTAACGCCACCAGCAGCCTTCACGATACCAGCAGCTTTGGCAAAAACAGCTACTCCACCAACAAGGATAGCCCTCAGGGCAACGACTGGTTTGAACTCCATATATTTACACTACCTAAAATAACATTAAAATATTTTACTACCTCAGTTTGAAGGAAAAAAGAAGAAGAAGAGAGAATTAGATACTCAGATGTGATAATTTCCCAAGAAGCCATAGAACAGCTTATGAAAAACAAATTAAGTAAATCTTATAATTGCAGAAATATGCAAGAAAATTAATTTGAGTGCCTATATTTAATCATGTTTTTTTAAAATTGAGAACTATTATGATAATAAAGGTTGACACAGTAAATTCAGTTATCCAGGAAAAGAAGATTTCACTCAGACAAGTGAAGGATGATAAACAAAGCCTTGAAAATGCTTAAGTTTATCCAATAGGTTTCTTTTCAAATATAACCCCAGATATAAATTTGTCAAAATTATGTAAATTTCTTTAAACAGGATTTCCTACCAGGTCTTTAAAGATAATATTATAATCTGAATGAAGTGCCTTAAAATGCCACTGAAAGAATTGCATTCATAAACGTAAGACCAAAAAAAGGTACTTTAGAATGTCAAAAATGCCTTAAGGAATATATACAAGAAAATAACTAACAACAAAAAAATCTTAAAAAAAACCAAAAATAAAAAGGAAGAATCAGAGTCCTATGTATCACTTACTCTATAAGATATGCTCATATATATAAAGGAATCCAAATTCACAGCATCAGATCTTAAAAACAACACAAAAACATTAAAAAAATAAAGCTTAACAAAGTATGTTGATAGCTAAAAGAACATTTACCAAACTATCATGTTGTTAGCTCATATGATAGTGTATTTATAAGAGGATTTAAATAATAAGTCAATATTCAAATATGTTTTAACCAATTGCGACAACATAATTATAAACTATATGATAGCCTTACGAATATTATACCTGTAAAGAAAAAAATATGAATATCCATGCGCGACGACGTGCTAGAATTTTCAATAGACCATCACGTTTATGCGCGATGGCATATTCAAACTAGGTGTGCTGACAAAGGATACTAAGTTAACAAATGATTAACATTCAACATAAACGTTTTAATATGCCATTATTTGTTAGGTTTGGGGAAGAGTGAAATTTTACATGATGATATGGTTTTCTCATTATAAGAGAAAATTAATGAATAATATGCATGTCAGCCTGCGTCCATATTCACCTATGATTTAACATGTAATAAAACATTTGATTAACTAATTGACATCCAAAAGAATTTGTATCTTCCAAATAAAAGAATATAAATATAAATGCACAACAGTTCTAATGTCGGCTACAGTTAATCAGTTCTTAAGATAACCAAAATTGTTTTATTCAGATAACCAGCATGTGAGGAAAAAGAAGACGGATCAATTTGAAGGACCTTATAACATAGAATGCCAAAGATGTCAAATAAAATTTGAATAAAATACTTCTTAATTCAAAACGTGATGATTAGTTTTCAGGAAGGGAAATTTACACAGGTAACACACAATTATTCATTTACATATCTAAAATCATATTTTTATATTTACTTAAATATAACACATTACCATCTTAATCACATCAAAATATATGCATGAAAAAAAATGTATTTTATTTTATAAAAAGATAATATTAATAATCTTCTTGATGCCAGTTAAAGGATATAGGTGAAGATTAGGTGTTAGATATGAAAAAACATAAAATTTGTGTGGTATTTATGCAAGTTCTATTATTTGTATATTAGAAGAAGACGAACGTGTCGAAAACAAATTATCTCACATTTTGGATGTCATAAAAGCCTAAAATAAAATAGCGAATGAAAGCATTAAAAGATGAGTCCAAGAACTTCAAAAAATAGAAGTGAAAAATGAAATAGTTAAAGTATTCAGTGATATTTGTTAAAGAATTGATCACACAAACTATATTAAGATCGGGATGGTTGGAATGGCCCAGAGAAAGCACCAATAAGGTAGGGAAGAATAATCAATTCGAAGACATTGGAAAATAAGAGGGTTGTTGGTTGGAGTATAAATATCTTTAAATGGGTCAAGTGATTTTGATAAATTCAACAAACAGCAGCCCGATTAAAAATAGAAGAGTGAGTAAGCATGTTGAAATAAGGAGATTGCGCTAATAACAGCTAATTGGACAAATAACTTGTCCACACGAAGTGAATCTTAGATCCATTTCCAAAAGCATAGAAGTAATAATAAAAAGATTAAGCACATGAATTCCAAGAATGTCGAAACCTATATAAATGAAACATGAAAAGAATCAATCCATAATAAATAAGCAATACAAGTGTAAAAATGAATGGGCATAAGAAAACCATACCCTTCGCCAAAACACTACAAAGAGAAGCCACAAATCTCTCTAGCCAAACAAAAAGAAAACCTCTTAATTCTTTGTAAAAATATAAGAGAATATGAGCACCAACAACTATACCACAATATAAAATCTTTACCCAAATGCTCATAAGAAAAAATGCCTCAAAGTTGTTTGGCTGCCTACTATGCATGAGATATCAAAAGCAAGGTGTTCGCTCCTCTCATCTTGCTTAATATATCAAGAATCTTTATGGAATTAAAATTCACTTGAAACCCAACACAAAATCACTTTAAAAAGACCATGTTCAATTCATCCCTTAAAATTCAATGGATTCCACCACCATATGCAATAACTTTCATGCCAAACTGTGAAGTCTGATTACCTAACAAACTAACAATTATATTATGAATTAGAAGACAACTTGCAATGTATTAATCTAAAATTCACATAAGCATCATACATTGCTTAATCTTCAAGTAAAATAGGTTGATTCTTCATAGGACCCACCAAATACTGAAACAATATTTTTAGCGATTCACCCCTATTGACCTAATATGATGGCATTTCACTCGAAATATCCTTTATACTCCACTCCAAAACAAACTCTTTGAAGCTCTGAAAGCCTCAAAGGTTGAATATCATGCAACCTCAACAACCTTAAAAATTCTTGAACTTAACATTTACAATAAACCCTTGAGGCATATATGTAGTTGGACATTAAGTAAGCTACAATTAAATCCATTTACCTATGAAATAAATATCTTCTCACACTAACTATGTATTGGGACAGAATAGGAATCATGATATTGATGCACCAAATCACTTCTAATGGTCTTTCCCTTTACTTATGTTCTAATTTGTTTTGAAATCAAACTACAGCCATGCGATACCATTTTTCTACATCCTTGAATCACAATGATTTGATACAGTTAATGATAAAATTGAAGAAGATATATTGAAGTTGAACCATTCAAAATACAAAGGTCACCAATTATATTTACCTTGATGACATTTAACACACCGATAGAAATTTATAAGAACTTCAACATCCCTTACAAACTTTCATCTAGAGTAATTAAAGATAAAAGGTTCTTTCCAAGAGCTAGTAAATGCCTAATTTATATTAATGTTTTAATCATATCATCATGCATCTTCAAGTTTATTGTGTCAAAACTAGCAACCGTGTACACTGCATTATGTCATACATAAGCATGGTCCTCTTAGCCTATTACACATAAAAGTATATAACGATTCTTTATAATATAGATGAAATGAATAAGGTGAGTTTGAAATTTATTGACCACTACATCTCACACTAGTAATGGACGCAATGGAGAAAAATGATTCATGTAGCCAACCCCCACTTAGTGGGATAAAAGCTTGTTGTTGTTGCTGCTGCTGTACTACATCTCACACTAGCTGACACTAAAAGATAATAGCATGAATTTATATCTCATTATAAACATCAGTTGACTCATCCTTCCAATGGTTACCATTGGCACAGTGCTATTTCCTCTTTGAAGTTTGGCAATCTCTTTTTATATGACCTTCCTTCTTATAATAGAAGCAAATCAGATTCTTATACATACCAATGAGACATACTATTGACATGCTTAAGTTAGACTCATTTTTATAGGTATATCCCTAACCAAATATTTTTTGGCTTGCTTATCAACTCCTAAATCCTCAAGCTTAGCGATCACATCATTAAAAGAAAAGTAAATCTTTAACATCTTTTGGGTTGATAGTATATCCATCATTTATGCCATTTAAAAAAGCTTATATAACAGAGAGTTAAGGTAAAGAACATAAAAATAAAAAAAAACATAATAATCAACGATCATATAAATATTTACTGAAACCCTAAACTTGAAATAAAATTCATTCAAACATAACTTAGTGGGCATACATTCTTACATGTGAAACAAGCATAATTTCAATTTTAGGCCGAATTCAGAGAAAAGGCATTTGATAATATATAGAGACTTGAACTTAAACCATGATCATGTAGTAGTTGTTTCTCCTGTGACCTCATTCGCCAAACATAATCAGAACACTAAGAGAACTTTTTCATCATCTATCCTCCAAGTCCTCTTGCATATTTTTAGAAAGATCCACTTAGTGCTTTCACAAGCCCTAATTGGACTAGTGCAACTTGCATTTTGCTTTCTCAGAGTCAACTTGTTGAGCCATCAAACTTCTTGATATTATATTTTATTCTCATCAAATTCTTCTAAAGATCTGAATCTGATACCAATTTGTTGAAAAAAAAAGGTTGGTGGAATATCAATTACTAAAACAAACAACTTAGTTATGCAGAAGCCACAACAAGATCAAGTTTAATGAACATACAAAATAAATAATAAGGATCAAGTGCATAAAATACATTACAATTTATATGATTTTATTAAAGCCTACATCTATAAGAGAGGAATGATGAAGTGATACACCACTGATGACAACTAAAAAAAATGTACAAATCAATGTTGTACAAAGAAATTGCAATCTTTCCTAAATCCTAGCAAACCCAATCTCATCATAAAGATAAGCATCTAATCACTTTAGCCCAACATGGAAAATCTATTAATACTTGGTAGAATAATAACAACACAGATAATAAACACAGAAATCTAAATCATACCAAAAATTCACCAAAATAGCATCTAAAAATGACATCATACACCTATCAGTCTACTCATTGTGTATAAAATATCAAAAACAAAAAGGGGCATTAACATACATAACACCCAATTCCTATGTATTTACATATCTAACACATAAAGTTCACTTTATACATTTACCACCCAAATCTTTCATATCATATAAACAATACCCAGTTTTAACTTTCAAAAAGCGAAACACACCTTTTCTTGCATAGGTAAGGTGCCATATATGTAAAAATTTAAGTTTAGGTGTTAGATATGTAAATACATAGGAATTGAGTGGTATGTATGTAAATCTTCCAAACAAAAACTCGTTGCCTCCTCATGAAGCTCAACAGTCCAGGCAGGACTCTTAAAGCATTAAAAGTAAATTGAAGTCCGAGTTACAGCAATAACCGCCTTAAGCAGACATTGCTCAATCCATTCCTCGGTGCTGAAAGTCCAACTCATATGATATCATGCAAAACTCTATAAGTTCACCTCACTTATCAAGCTAACTACTGTACTATGCTTAAAATGACCAAACAAAAGGCAACATAACAGATCATGTACGACCATATGCAATGGATCAATCAAAAGTCAAAACCAACTTCATGCATTATTTACCAAACAAATGATTTTAGGTTAATTCTTCCTGGTAACCACCTATATTGAAGCAATATTTCTAAAAATTAGTAAGCGTGAAAAGTTTCGTTGGCACTCTTTAAAGTCTATAATGATGAAGAACTATAGCTTAGATTAATTCTTTCCAGGTAAACACCAACATCAAGATAAAAGACATTAGAAATTTACCTCCTATTTCAAAATAATATACAAGGAATTAATTTTCTTAATCATTACACCCAATGCACCCAAATCAAAATATATCCAACTTCATTTCAAATAAAAATTTTATCAAATGAAAAAAAAAATGCATAAGATATTTAGTTCCATTATTTGCACCACTTAAACTCTATGGATTAAACTCGAATCAACCCTTATTGATCTCTGCATCCTACGGGCCAACTCACACAAACTAAAAATTCAAATTCTACATGAAGATTGAATGAAATAATCTGAAATTGATATTGAAGATTGTTGTTAAAATTCCTAGATGCTCAATAATAAGTTAGAAAGTCGAAAGTAGTTGATATTGTATCAAATACAAATCTTAAACTCTCCATATAATAGTATAAATAGGCTTATATCATGCGATTTTGGCCAAATCTAATTCATATATGGCATCATGCACATACAAGCTTGAGTGTTCTTCATAATTCTCGTGAGATGAGATACTTGTATGTGTATGATGCTCGTGTGAAAATTTAGGAAGAACACTCAAGCTTGTTTTACATAAATGGCACCTTTTCTCACAAGAGTATCATGCACATACAAGTATCTCATCTCACGAGAATTATGAGAATTGTTTGGCTTTTAAAATAAGTGGGAGGTAGTAGAACAATGCGACGTTGAATCTCAAGATAAAGTAACACTATCAACAACCCAACGGGACTCGTTCAAGGAAAGTTAAAAGAAGGACATCTTTCTTCACCTATCAAAGATTAAATGAAACTAATTTTGAAAAGGTGCTTGACACATTCACTTCCAAACAAGCATGAGAGAAAATCCATATGGCCTACAAAGGCATACAAAATATAAAAAGGTTCAACTTCAAATAATTCAAGCTAAATTGAAACATTGTAAAAGGTAGAGAATGTGGAGGTCTATTTCACACTAGTCTTGATCAAGGTTAATCAACCATGAAGATATGGAGTAAGAGAATGTTCAAGTGGTAGAATAAAATTTACGATCCGTGAATACAAAATTTGAGCACAAAAATAAATATTGCAAAAAACATAGTCTTCCACCATTAATAAGCTTATAAGGTCCTTGTAAGGCATTTGAGCAAAGAACAGAAGAGAGAGAGAGAGGGAGGGAGAGGGAGGGAGACTATGTTGAGCAAGCCTTTTAATCAAAACTAAAGACTCATAATTGCGCGAAAGAATACAAAGTTGAATGCTCAAGAATACACCTATATGAGAGAAGTTGTCGTGGTTGTGGCTAGAAAGAGGTTGAAGAGGTGTACATGGTTGGGGAGGATGTAAAAAAAATAATGAAAAAAAACCAAAACTAAAGCAATAAAACAAAAAAAAAAGGAACCATAATAACGACTAGAAAGAAAACTTAGTTGAAAAGAAAGAGAAAGAACAATTTTTAATACTAGATTTCAAAAAAGTAAAAAACAAAAGGTGCTTGGATACCGAGCCAATAAGCTTTGGTAACTTTTTAAAGATTTCAGTGGAAGGAAAAAATAAAATCCTCAACTTTTTAAGGATGCAAATCATCACTTTATTTCAATGTTTATTATTTGTTGAATATGAAGAATAATTTATAAAATTTGAGGCAATTAACTTTAAAATGATACAAAGTTTATATTAAAAAGAAGAAGCTCATTAAAAAAGATAACTTAAATATGTTAATAGCCCAAGTTGAGATGTAAAATAATAAGATGTTTATTATAAATATAATAAATAGTGTATTTAAAATTTTAAAAGCATGCATAAAAGATACATCAAGGCTTTGAAACCTGAAGCATGGCCATCTAAATTATGTATACTACAATAATATCTCAAAAAAGGAATGATGCAAAGTTTGCCATGCATCAATCACTCAAATCAAAGTTGTGAAAGGCAACTTATAGAAAGTATTTCAAGTGAAGTTAGCAGTAAAACAAAGAAGCTACTTCAACTGGCCAATATAGATGTATGTAGACCGATTGCTCCTTCATATTTTAGTAAACATCATTATTGTCTCCATCATCGTTGGTAAGCAACATTAGTTCCTCACGTTCATTAATAATTATGCAAGAAAAACTTAGTTTGATCTTTAAAAAAAAATCATAAATCATTATTATCTTAAAAAAAAATTCAAGACTATTATGGAGAAAAAATTGACCGCCCAATAAAATTTATTAGATTTGATCAAGGTGAAGAGTTTACTTCTAAAAAAATTGAAGAATATTGTGAAAAGCATGACCTTCAACATCAACTAATGATACCACTTTTATCCTAATAAAATGTTATGATGGAAAGAAAAAATTGCATCATCTTCAATATGATGCAAAGTAATCATGAATAAGAAAGCAACAAAGAAATTTTGAGGCTGAGACAATGCCATCTTCACACACGAAGGATAGAATGCCTCAAGAAGCATTGCTAGTGAAAAAACCAATTATGTCTCCCTTAAAAGTGTTTGGGAGCAATGCAAATGCACATATTCCTAAACAAAGGGATTAACCTGGGTAAAAGAAGCTCCAAGCTCATCTTTATAGGGTATAAATCTAAAGCCTACATGTTACTTAATCTTAGCACTTCAAACGTTTTTTTTAGTAAAGGATAGTGTTCAGTGAAGAAAGAGCTAAAGATTAAAAACATATAAAATGAAATTACTCAAAATAAAAAAGCAAGTAAAATTGGATCTATAAGATCATATATCAGCTTCTCCATATTTTACCACCTCACTATCACCTTTTGAAAACAATCAAAGACAAAGAAGACAATAAAACTAAGTGAGCTATATAAAATAACTAATGAGTTTCAATTTATTTATTTATTTGCAAATAACAAGCCATTAAACTTTGAACAAGTCATACAAAATGAAAGATGAAAAGGCACAATAGATAAGGAAAATAAATTTCTATTAAAGAATGACACGTAAGAGCTCAGAACTCTACTGGAAGTACACAAAATCATAGGTTTAAATGAGCATACAAAATAAAGAAAAATACAAAGAGATAAATTGAATGGTGCAAAACATGATTAGTAGGAAAACAATACAAAAGAAAAACATGCATCGACCATGATAAGGCATTTATTCATACTACTGATATAAAAACTATTCATTTGATAAATTTTCTTGCTGCAAAATAAGTTGGTTCATTTATCAAATAAATGTAAAATCTATTTTTTTAAAATGAATTTCGTAAAGAAAATATATATACATGTTGAGCAACCATTGAGATACATGAAAGAAAGCCATAAATTAATAAATAAAGTATAAATTAAAAAACACTATATATGATCTAAGGCTTTATTTGTTACGACTTTAACTTTTCTGCATTTCAGCTTTATAAAGCTCCATTCTCAACCATAGTTTCATATATGGTTTCTCAAAATCAGCCTTCTGAGGTTAATTTTAATATAAATGTTCCCATAAAGTTATCATTCATATGAATACTATTTTTACTTAACTATTTTTCCTACCACAGAAGCACTTAAAATTTTATTTCAAATAAAGCCTGAACCAAGCACCAAAAGAATGGAATACAATGATTGATTCCCACTTCAAATAAGATGATTATATTTAATTCTCACATAAAAATGTCATCTATGGGAAGAAGCATAACAATGGAGATATCTTATTTCTTTATTTGTATTTAGATCTTATTTTAATAAAAATTATCCCACTTATGTTTAAAGAGCACATGCAACCATGTTGCAATAATTCAAGACAACAAATATTAGACTTATGAACTATTTCCTTGGGACTGAAGTATAAAAATAATAATGAAACGATCTTAAGCACGAAATAAGCTTATGCAAAAGAGGTTCTCAAGAAATCATGATAAATAATTGCAAACTTAAGAGCACCCCAATGGAATGTGAAAATACATATAAATAAATAAAGGCAATAAGGTAGCAGACCTAGATAACTATAAAAGTTTAGTTGAAACTTGAGTGTTTAAGATGTTTGATATGTATAAGGAGCAATAATTTTTATTGTGTTGAAATTTCAAGCCACTATATGAAAATTTACCTGAAGACGGGTAAAAGAATATTTGTTGTATCAAAGAAACAGCTCATGGACTATTATACTTTTCTTCTTATGAATTCATCTTGTTGGTTATACAAATAGTGATTAGGCTAGAGAACAAGTTGATAAGAAAAACATAAGTGATTTTACGTTTATTAGTGACATTGCTTTACTTGATGTTCAAAAAAGCAATCCATCGTTGTCTTCTCTAACTTTTGAAGCTAAATATATTGCAAAATTTTTGTTCGTGTGCCATGCAATGTGACTGAGAAAACTACTAAATAAGATTGGGAGCTAACAAATTAAAATTACAAAACTCTATGCAGAAAATAAATCGTCAATTGCATTGGCAAATAAACTTTTCATGATGAAAGAAGCAAGCATATTCTATTCACTTTTACACTATATGAGAAGAATTCAAAGCTAAGAAATTCAAATAGGTTTAAAAATTAGAAATCAAGTTTTTATTAAGCCAATTGCTACGGAATAATTTGTAAAAATAAAATTTTGATATGATAAATGGCACAACTTTTAATTTAACAGAGTATAAAAAAAAACAAAAGGTAAATAAGCCAAGTAGTATTTAGAAAATTCTATAAGAATAATATTATAGAAATCGCTAAATATTAAACTAATAAGTTAAATGGTAGAAAGTAAATGAATATAGTATTCAATAGAGATGGTAAAAATTTTGTGAGAATAAAAAATTTCAATTTGTGATAAACTATTTTCCTTTGAATTTGGAATGCAAAAAATGGCACGACATAAAATTTGTTTATATTTTTCACAAGAAGATTTTTAGATGCTTCTTTAATACAACATCCTACTAATTCCTACCATCTAACTTATTAATCAAACATCAAGACATTTCAATAATATTCTTCATATAAAATTTTCTTAATACTCATTGAATCATTTATTTTATGATTTTTTTAGAATATTCTCCCTTAGCCTAAAATTGCTCCATCAATAAATTGTCTTCAATTAACACTGTTAATGCCGGTCCCAAGCCCGAATGTGAAAAGTGAAGGGTTCCGTTAGGTAGTCGACAACCAACGTAAAACTTGTCGAAAAAATCATGACATGAATCTTTTTGATCTATGTGTAAGTGCTAGGGCATCCCATAGAAGCAACGCGTTGTATAGCCTGAATACAATGAAAAGTGTTTAAGGGCCGCTACACCGACGCCCGGGAGTAGTGTCAAATAAGCAAAGGTTCTCATATTACGAACGGATGTGGGTAAAGAAGTTAGTCCATAAAACTAATGAAATTAATATTAGGATAGGATCTTAGAATATAGATACTCTCAATGGTAAATTAATGGAATTAGTTGATATTATGATTCATAGAAAGATTAATATCTTATGTATTTAAGAAACTAAATGGGTTGGAGAAAAGGATAAGGAGATTGATAACTTAGGTTTTATACTTTGATATCTTAGTAAGAGTCGCACTAGAAATGGTATAGGTGTTATTATAGATAAGAGTTTGAAAGATAATATTGTAAAAATTAATAGAGTTGGAGATAAAATTATAGCCCTTAAGATTAAATTATAGCTAAAATTATAGCCCTTAAGATTATCATTGATACTAAGAATTTTAATATTATAAGTATTTAGGCTCCTCAAGTAGATTTAGACATAGGGTCTAAAGATAAAATCTGGAATGACTTAGAAGACTTATACAAATGATACCTCTTGAAAAAAGAATTTTTATTGGAGGAGATTTAAATGGACATGTCGGTAGAGTGGTAGAAGATTTTAGAAATATTCATGGTGGCAACGGTTTTAGAGTGATAAATAAAGAAGGTAGAGCTATTTTAGATTTTGCTTTAGCGTATGATTTTGTTATTACTAATATTTTATTCAAGAAAAAAGATAAGCATCTTATTAATTATAAGAATCAATCTAAGAAAACACAAATTGATTATTTTCTTATGAGAAGAAGAGATCGTCAAGATTGTAAAGATTGTAAGGTCATTCCAAGTGAGAATTTAAATACCCAACATCGTTTATTAGTTCAAAATTTTAAGATGAATAGTTATAAATAATGAATACTAGGACTCATCATCGTAAAAATTAGATGGGGGAACCTAAAAGACACAAATAAAATTATTTTTATGTGTAAAATCCAAGATTTCATAATTTGGAATGTTCATGATGAAGCAAATGTTATGTGGGATAAAGTAACAAACCCTATTAAACAAGTAGCAAAAGATGTACTTAGAGAATCCAAAAAAAAGTTTCTTTAAATAAAAATAGTTGGCGGTGAAATAATAATGTGCAAAAAAAAAATAAAATATAAAAATTAGTTTAAATGTAAAAATTTAGAGAACTAAGAAAAATATCAAACGACCCGCAGGGAGTCTAAAAGAACAATATGTGATGCTAAAAAATATGCTTTTAATGATCTTTATAATAGATTAAATACTAAAGAGGGTGAAAAATATATGTATAAACTAGCCAAATAGCGAGAAAAGAAAAGTAAAGATTTAACTCAAGTCAAGTAAATTAAAGACAAAATAAATTAAAGACAAAAATCAAAAAGCGTTTTTCTTAGAAAAAAATATTCAACATCGGTGGGTGATTTATTTTGATAAATTTTTTAATGAAGTTTCTGAAAATATGATCGACTTTAGTGATCTTAACTTTAGTGATCTTAATATTGTATCTTAATATTGTTAATAATAATAATAAAATGTTTCATTTTTACCGTCGCATTAGTAAAAAAGAAGTTGAGGAGACTTTAAAGAAAACTAAGGGGGGAAAGTCTGTAGGACCTGATAATATCCCAGTTGAAGTAAGTAAATGTTTAGGAGATTTGAAAGTTTCTTAGTTTACTAAACTCTTTAATATTATTTTAAAAACTAAAAAGATGCCTGAGGCGTGGAGAAAGAGTATTTTGGTCCCCATTTTTAAGAATAAAGATGATGCACAAGAGTGCAAATTATGGAGGAATTAAGTTGATGTGTCATACTTTAAAATAATGGGAGAGGGTAATTGAACATTGGTTAAGACGTATTACAAAGATTTCTCAAAGATTTCTCATAATCAATTTGAACAGGTCTACTATGGAAGCTATATATTTATTGAGAGGTTTGATGGAAAAGTTCAGAGATAATAAGGAGAATCTACATTTGATTTTTATTGATTTAGAAAAAGCTTATGATAAGGTTCCAAGAGATATCCTTTTGGAGAGTTCTTGAGAAGAAAGGTGATTTTCCTATTTCTGTTCAAGTCATTAAGGATATGTATATTAGAGTTGTTACTTGTGTTCGAATCGAACGAGGATTGACCCAATATTTTCCTATTTCTGTTGGATTACATCAGGAATTGACTTTAAGCCCATATCTTTTTGCTTTAGTTATGATAGTCTTACTGGACATTTATAGGAGGATGTACCTTGGTGTATGTTTTTTGTTGATGATATCCTTCTCATGGATAAGACAAGAGAAAAAGCCTAGGAAAAACTTGAATTATGGAGGCCTACATTGGAGTCTAAAGGCCTTCATTTGAGTAGAAAAAAAACTAAATACATGGAATGCAATTTTAGTAGTAGTAGCTCTAGTGATAGAAGTGTAACTTTGGGTGATTAAATTATTAACAGGTGTGAAAGATTTATATATCTCGGGTTTGTTTTTCAAAGCGATGTTGATATAGCTGGGGATGTTAATAGTAGAATTCAAGTTGGTTGTTTGAAGTGGAGGAATGTGTCGGGCCTTTTGTGTGATAGAAAAGTACCGCTTAGACTAAAAGAAAAATTTTATTAGACGGTAGTGAGACCTACAATGCTCTATGGCGCTGAATGTTGGCCTTTAAAAGAGAAGCATAATACTAAGTTAAGTGTTGTCGAGATGAGAATGATTAGGTGGATGAGTGGCTTTACACTTAGAGACAAAATGCGAAAATATTATATCCGTGATAGAGTTGGTGTAGCTACTGTGACTGACCAAATTAGAGAAAGTCGTATTAGATGGGTTGGTCACATTAAGCATCGACCATCTCATGATCCAATTAGGAGAGTAGATGTTTTAGATTCGACTTATGTTAAGAAAGACAGAGGCAGACCTAGGAAGACTTGGGCTTATTGTATAAAAAATGATCTTAATTTATTAGAACTAAATGAAAATATGACACTAAATAGGACGCAATGGAGAAAAATGATTCATGTAGCCGACCCTACATAGTGGGATTAAGGCTTTGTTGTTATTGTTGTTGTAGATCAATTGTCTTCAATTCTATGAAGATCTTGAGATATTTACAACAATCTTCATAAAAAGTTTTCAAGATACTTCTTGACTCTCTTTTTTTTTTTAAATTTTTAAATACTCCCCCCTTAAATTTAAATTTGTTCTATTAATCACACCAAAATTTAACTTCAATTTTATGAATTACTCCATAGTAAAAGGCTCAGAAAAATGTTTACAACTTATATCTCCATTTTTTTACATACTTTATTTGAATTTACTTCTTTATGATATGCTCCTTTATGCAATAAAAATAAGAATCGATATAAATGTTTCTTTCAGGATGTGTGATGTATATGACTATCTGCCAATGTAATTGTGATTTACTATATATAAAGATATTTGTAACTTCACTTTGAGAACACTCAATCTTTTTTTATAGCTTTTGTAGTCATACCATAACACACATAAAAATATTGTAATATATTCAACTTCATAAGTTGAAAGGGCAATATCTAGTTGTTTCTTTCACCACCAAGTGAAAGCAGTGTCATCAATATAAAATATAAATCCATTATGCTTTTTTCTATCATTTCAGTCTCCAAACAATTACTGTCTCAATAGCCAACAAGATGAAATTTCTTAAAAAGGATTATCTTTGCAACATTTAAGTGTCTCGATGAACTTTTCCTTTTAGCAACTTACAATTCTAAATTCATACAAAGTATCCATCAATCATAACAAATTTTGTAAACTTGTTACTAAACTTTTAAAATTTGTTAGATCTACCATCTTGCTCTCATTGCTTTTTAATAAGTTTATGCTACATTATGTTGGGATGTTTATTGGTTTGGGATTCTCAATCTTAACTTTTTTAGAATCTCTTTTACATAAACTTTTTATGTGACAAGTATATTTTTATTAGTTTGCTTTTCTTCAATCATAAGAAGATAAGATATAGGTTGAATATTAATAATCTTGAATTCTTGTAGCATAATTTAGTTGAAATCCTCAAACATGTGTAAACTATTGCTTGTAAAAATAAGGTCATCAACATGCAATAAAAAAAAAAAAAAAATTCTATTTTTATATCTTTGCATAGAGGGCAATATAGGCATTAAATATATTCATTTTGTTTGAAGCAAAAATTAATCTTTATATTACATGTTTTTCATATTTTTTAGTCGTGTTAAAAATATACTTTCTCTAGTAAATCCAAAAAAATTCATCTCCATTGATAAATAGATAAATCCATTTGTGCAACAATTGATATTATCAAGCCAATAATTTTCATGCAATAATACGAGCAATACCTTATTATATTTGATACCAGCTTTTTGAAAGTATCATTTTATCATTTATCGTGATTATGCATTTCAACTCATGATTGTGTATTTTTCTTTATTTTATACACACATTTGATAATAATTACTTTTAATCCTTTTTATAGAATTATGAGCTCTTGCCTATTATTTGTCACTAAGGACTTGATTTCTTCATCCATTATTCATTTTCACGTTTTATCTTACACGAATTCTTTAAATTCCATAATTTTTTGCCAGTAAATAAACAAAGTGAAGCTTATTGGTCATTTTCGCCCAAATTGTCTTCATTTGTCATTAACCATCTTAAAAAGATGATAAAGAGGATTTGGATCATGGACAAGATGATGGATTTTATAGCTGCATGAGTATTTGGTCTTCATCTTGAATGAATTCATTCTTATTTTCTCAATCTCAATCTAACTTCTTCATTGGACTACCAATCCAAATTTAAAAAACATTTTGAAGTATTAGGGTCAACTATTTAAAGGGTTTACAATTATGTCTGATATTGATGAGCTTGAAATTTTTATCATCCAGTTTGATCTTCTTTTACTTAAAAATATGTGTCTACAATTTTGCTAAACAATTTTAAGCAAGAAATATTTGGTTTTGGCGCTATTCTATGTTCTGTAAGACTTTCATATTCTTTAAGCTTAAAGTTGATAACCCAATAGCGGGAACAAATAGCACAAGCTACTATCTAAGCCATAAAATCATTTGGCATATTCTTATTGTACATTGTAATTTATATTATATAAGGATAGTGAAATTAATTCTCTTCACCATACTGTTTGGATGGGGTGAAACTTTGATGCTAGTAAATGTCAAATTTCATGCTCCATATAATATTCAAGTATTTTTGAAATAAATTCTACAACTTGATTAGATCAAATGTACTTTAGTGGGTAGCCACAATTTTTCTCTACAATATCCTTCAATTTCTTGAACATAGTAAAAACTTTTTATTTTTCAGAAAAAAACTCAAGCCCTTTCTGCAAAATAATCAATAAAAATAACAAAAATATGATGCTTAAAAAAATTGTTGGTGTAATAAGTTCCGATTTATTCATGAGGACTGATCGAAGCGGTTTTTTTGCTCTAAAACTAAGTTCATCCAAAAGGTATTTCTTTAGATTACTTTTCAAATATATAACCTTAAAAATCTAATCTGAATGGCTCATGAATAGCAAGTCACGGGACATCCTTTTTTATTTTTGGTCATATTATTAAGATTTCTAAAATTTAAATGACAAATCTCAGGTGCAAAATTCATAAAGTGTCCTTTATACATGTTTCTAAACATTTTATTAAGCCAATTTTTATATTTAAGAAAAATATTATATTATTTACCATTTCAACTTGAGCAATTAAGGGTCTGTTTGGGGCAGCTTATAAGTACGGGCAGCGTTTTCAAAATGCTGCTGTACCGTTTGGTTCGCGCTTTTCGCCAGCTTATCCGAAACTGCGTTTGGGTTTTTACACTAAACGCAGGCTGCGGGTTACGGGTCGACCCCTGCCGCGGGCCGCATTTTAAGATAAGCAGCTTATCCCGAAACGCACAAGCTGCCCCAACGGACCCTAACTCATTCAAAGCATTTTTTATAATGAGTTTCTTGTCCTTCATGTGGACTTCATGCATTTTTAAGAGTAATTATCTTAAGATTAAAATATTATTCTTCGCATCTATCACGTAATAAACATAAAAAATAAATTGATAGCTTTTATCTTTAGTAAAAATGAGGATTTTAGATTTTCCCTTAATCAAAACTTTTGAAGAGCAATCGAAAGTAAATTTAGCTCAACATTTTTTTTTTCATTCCTAGGATCACAATTCTATGGCCACACAAATGATTATTGGCTCAGGTATCCAAGCACCCAATTATTTTTGTTTATCATCTCCAACTTTAACAATGAACAATAAGAAATGTTCATTCTTTTTTTTCTCGGCCAACAAATTAGTTAGTTATTAACTGTTCTTATTATGATACCATTCATAGGCGTAATGACTCATTTTCCTACAAACTTAACAACGAGTATGGAATTTATTTTACATTTGTTGTTTAGGCTCTCTTTTCCAATCATTATTACTTGAGTTTAGATTTCTTTATAAACTCTTTCATATCCTTCATGAACACAAACATGACTATGTTCTTGACTTCTTCCGTGGCTACAATCATGACAATGCCCATAGATATTGGGAGAAATTAAAATTTTGACTTATAATCTTCCTTGTTATTATAAAATGTAAGATTTGATTAGAAATCTTTCTCAATATTATCTATTTTTATTTCAAATGTCATCAAATAGCTCATACACTTATCAATAAACATAAACTCTATGTTTTCCCTTATTAAATAACTACTCTTTTGTGCTAAAATTTATCAATCATTGAGTGCAAAATTTTTTATCACCCCAATATCACTGTTTTCACTTTATTGGTTGATCAATAATAATTAAAACATACAAAATATTTCTTCATTCTATTTGCCTCATTCATTTGTGGTAGTTCAAAGACAATTCAAAGTGTTATAATTCAAACATTTTTTTTATAATTTCAAAGCCTTTTTAGACGACCACAACAACAACAAAGCCTTAATCCCACTACGTGGGGTCGGCTACATGAATCCTTTTTCTCCATTGAGTCCTATTTAGTGCAATGCCTTTCTAGACTATTTGAAAATATCTCATACTTATTTTTAAGTAGATGCACCAAATAACTTCTCAAAATTAGAGATGAAGAAAAATGTATTTTCTTGTTTATTTTGATTTTCCTCCAAGGAATCCTTTGGATAGTTAAAAATAATGTTTTAACTTGAGATACAACAAAACTTTTTCCCACTACCTCCTAATATATTGGAACCAAACATCATCTTCATTTAAATGCTACAAATATCATAGTTCACCTTCGTAACACGAGTCAATTTGAGGTGTCACTCACCATCTGCCCATGAACCTTATATGGATACTAGTTTGATAAAAAGAAATAGAGGAGAAAACATTGAAGCTAGTATTAACCTATTAACTCATTAAATTGACCCGTACAAAATCCAAAACATAAAACCATATATATATATATATATATATATATATATATATATATATATATATATAGAGATAAA